>NW_021632529.1:0-36994 GCF_004799145.2 Neltuma alba
TCCTGGTCCCATTTTTGTGGAATTTTTCTAAGTCATTTGGTCCCTTTTTGCTAACTATGAGCATTGGCCAACCATAACTTTTATTATTTACAATTAGGTCCCTACTTGGCTTAGGAATCTTTTCTTTACAATTTGGTCCCTCCTTAGGCCTAACCTTCGGAACCATCTCTTGCAAGTTTCTGGTATAACCTCTGGCCCTTAGTTGTTTCCAGTTCGTCATTCTTTAGTCCCCAAACACTATTTTTTACACATTTTCCCTTGAAAAATCTCTTTTTTCTTCTGAGGATCTCCGGGACTTTCGTTGCATTGGACTTAGTAATCATCATTTCCTTATGCTATTACTTGTATCTATGAGCCAAATTTGGGATGTTACATTTCTCCTCCTCTTATAAAATTTTCATCCTTGAAATTTCAAGATTAAATCTCAACCTTTGCTTTTCGGGGAGGTTTCTTAGGGAGAATGTTCTTTGGCTCTCACTTTCGACCTGTAAATTTTGCTTTTTGCTTTCTTGGCGAGGCTTTAGCCTTAGGTTTCATACTTCAATCTCATGAACTTTCACTTAATCTCATAAGTTCTTATGCCCTTAGGCATTTACACGAATTTTTTTCATGTTCTTACACGTCATTCATATCTTAGGCACATATATTCAATGTTATGCCTTAACATCATACATTTTCTTAAGGTGTCTCATCATATCGTGGCTTTGGGTTTCCCTTTTCCCTTATCATATCTTCTCTAGGTGCTTCTCATATCTTCATATTTAGACCCTTTCATACTTTATCTTAAGGGCCTATTTCCTTTCTTTTACATTCTGATTTCACATATAGCTTGCCTGAATGCATAACCTTCAGGACCTACAGCCTGTGGTTCCCTTAATTCTTACTTTCCTCACCTTCTTTTGTTGACTAGAACTGAATTGAGCTCTGAAACATCCTACCCTTTACCCCCTCAGAGCACGTATTCGTAAGCATTATGGTTCAAGCAGATCATGACACAAGCTCGTGGATTTAAAAATTCCAACATAATTACTCGGGTTACTATTCACTGTTTAAGTTCTAGATTACAAGTCCAACTTCAAAAATTCATAAATAATTCCATAAAATTGTATTAAGGTGTTTCTAAAATTCTACAAAAATCTATTTTGATGCTCTTTAAGGGAAAAATATCCAATTGGACTTATCATTGCCCAATTCGTATAGTTTAATTAATAAATGTTACTGTTTATTTTGTAAAATCTAGAACTTCCAGATTCTGTGCTTTAACTTTAGAAATTTGTATCTCCTTGTGTGTACACATCCAATCAAGGTGATCTACATCTCATTTTAAAGCTTGTGATGTGTACTATGTATTTGCCAAATCTCGTGACTTAACTCATTCGTTTGATAGGTCAAACTAGAGCTACAAACTCACTGCTCCAGGACCTACGTTTTATCTCTTAACATCTCTTTACTTTAATTCTTTTTATTTCTTTGGCATATATAAGATGGGCTTACTCTTTCCCATTCATGCTCATAAACTTTCATTCATGCCATAAGTATTATAATTAAATACATGGCATCATTGGCATCCACAACATAAATTACATAATAGGAGAATTACACCTTGAATAATAATATCATTCATTAACATGAACAATTCTCCACTTTCTTCTCCTTGCTCTCATGCCATTATTGCCCATTGATGATTGACTTAAATGGTTGATTAGGGAGGGGGTGAGATTTAGGGGGATCTCAGCAGCAAACAATACCATATTAATCATGCTAGATGGATGCTAATGCACTACACGTAACTTGTTTATTCTCTTGTTAATTAGTGACATATTAGCATGCTCAAAGCTAACTTCTTGATGCATGGCCATGGAGACATAATCTACTCATCATAAATAGCAATTACAGTAGCTAAAACATGTCACAATAACATTCAATAACATGTACATTCAAACACACAAGCATACAACATCAAGCAATGACAATAGGTAAGTTCACTACCTTGCACCTCAAGCTTTCCTCTTACTTTTCCTTTGACTACCTTGACTTTCCAACCATGTGGGCATTCAGTCAACATCACCAAACATCCTCTTTGATGTTCCAAAGGTCCTAAATATAGTCACATAGATCATACAATCTATTAGGACCACTAGATTACATAATATTCAAAACTAGCTCTCTTGAACCTCAACCTTTTCTCTTGCTTTTAGGGTTTTCTTTCTAACTTTTCTAACACAAATCTCATCATTTCCCATCCTTAAGATCCATTTCTTGTCAATTAGGACCACTTTAGATGGCCTTAGATTCAAGAAGATCAAATCTGAAAATTATACTTCGCAGGTACTGTTCACGCAGAATCCAGAATTTTTGCTCAACTTTGAAAATTCATAATTAATATTAGAAAAATCCAAATTGAGTGGTTCCAAATCTCACGGAAAGATCCTTAAGTTAAATTTACACTAAAAATAGTTTCAGAGACCAATTTTATTCTGAATAGTACCAAAATTGTATGTAACTCAACACTCTTCCAAAGGTTCAACACTGTTTCCAGATTTCAAAACCCTAACTTTGAAAAATCACCATAAATCGTACACATATCCAAATGAAGTGTTCTACCCCATGGATTTAAATCTTACAGAGTGTACTTTAAGCATGCCAAATTTTAGAATCAGATAAAAGAGAAACTAATTCGAAATAGGTATCAAATCAGATGCTATAACCATCACATACCTTGATCTTAAAGCTTGAACTTAGGTGGACTTTCTCTCTCACTAAAAATAGCTCTTTCTCTCTCTAAATGCAAGAGCGGCAGAGTTTCCCCTATAGTTCCTTGCTTGGCCAAAAATGTGAGGGGAGGAGTGCCTATTTATAGCAAAAATTTGGCCTGAATGGACCAAAATGCCCTTAGTGGCTAATAGAAGAGTAAGGGCAATTTGGAACTTCAAGTTGAATTTTACATCATCATTGCATCATCTTCTTGCATCATGCTTACCTTATCCTTCTAGAAGATGCCAAGTGTCATAAAAGTGGTGGAGGAGAAGGGAGATTAGATCCTAGCCGTTGGATCAAACTTGTTTCCTAAGTTTCCTCCGAATTTACTTGGCCCACATTTTTCCGGCTTTCTTTATGGCCTTTCGGAGCTCAAAAAATTCTTCTGTCTATTTCATAAATTCTCTTTAATTCTAGAGAATATCTATAAATTTTCTTAGGCCACAACACTCCCTTTAAGCCTTGCATAAAATTTATTTACCAAAATGCCCTTTTATCGGCATAATCAGCTTTTTAATTTATTAAAGCCATTCTACTGGCCTTTTGGTTGCGAGACTAATTTTATAAATTAGTACAACTTTTCAACCATTTAATCTCATTTTTGTAGATATTTTTGAGATCTCTTGCTATTTTAAATAATTACCTCAAACAATGTATTTTTTATTGGCCATAACCTTATAAATTCCATTTAAGCTACCTCAGGGGTACTTTTGTCTTTTCTCTTCACAGAAGAGCCTTAGAATATTATTTCTCTTTTTTTAGGATTTTTTTAGAATTCTCTGTATACTCTTTCGTTTTTACCCCTGTTGGTCATAACTTTCTGAATTTTCGGTTTAGTCCCTGTTTGGACTTAGCTTCATACAATCCTCTCTTTGAGGTTTCTAGCTTAACCCTTGGCCTGTAACTAGCCTCTTTTCTCTTTTTGGGCCTTCGAGACTTTATTGAAGCCTCTAACTTGATTATACTTGAGCCCCTAAAAACTTTTACTTTGCAGTTTAGTCTCTAAAATTGCTTTGACTTCCTTTCTCATCTTTGGGACTGTTGCTCAAAAAGGGTCTAGTAGCCTATCCAATTCAGGCTATTTTTGGTACTTCTAGGCCCAAAAGTTCGGATGTTACGAGCTCAGTCTAATTAACAATAATAGTATCTGTGAAAAAAAGTCAATGGTACTTTCTCTGTACTAGGTAACCAACTTGAGGAGGTTTTCCCATCTTAAACTCATCCCTGGTCATCTCATTCTCATACCCAAGAGATACTACCCTTATGGCTCGACAACATTTCCTTAGGCTTTATCTATGCGACCTTGGGAGCTACTGCACTCTACCGTAAGCCTCTTCAGGATCTACTGTGACCCTGGATTCTTTCATATTCTACCCGAGCCACGTTCCACTCTTTAGGAGCCTTTAGGCCAGTGGGCTGAGTTAGGGAATAAGTCACCTATCCTCAGCCGGTAACTTAACCGATTATTCCCCAGAACTGATCACAAACACCCGTATTGCCTTCTTAGGCCTTACTCAATCCTTTCCGCCAACTCTGGAATCATTCATCCTTTTTCCTTAACTTTTAGCTACCTCAGGCTATTTCCCTGTCATTTTGCCCCTATAATTCTCTTGGCTATTTGTTCACCTCTATAGCCTTCTGGGCTTATCATTATATCCATGACAGTCTGCCACGCCTTATGTAACATCCCGATTTTTGAGCCTAGAAGTATCAGAAATAGCCTGAATGAGATAGGCTACCAGACTCTTTTTTAGTAGAGGTCCTAAAGATGAGAAAGGAAGTTAAAGCAGTTTTAGGGACTAAACTGCAAAGTGAAAGATTTCAGGGGCTCAGGTATAATCAAGTTAGAGGCTCCAGTAAGGTCTCAAAGGCCCAGAAAGAGAAAAGAGGCTAGATACAGACCAAAGGTTAAGTTAGAAGCCTCAAAGAGATGGCTTTATGAGGTTGAGCCTAAGCAGGGGTAAAACCGTAAATTCAGAAAGTTACAGCCATCAGGGGTAAAAATGGAAAGTACTTAGAAAATTCTAAGAAAATCCCAGAAAATGGAAAATAATATTCTAAGGCTCTTTTTGTGAAGAGAGATGATGAAAATACCCCTGAGGTAACTTAAAAGGAATTTATAAGTTTATGGCTCAATTTGAGATGTAGAGGTAGATTTAATTATTTGAGTCATAAGGAAACCTTAGAAAATTATGGTAAAATGGGGATGTATGATCTAAGAGACTATAAAAAATTATAAAATTAGTCTCATCCCCAGAAGACCAGCAAAATGGCTTTAAGAATACTTAAAAGCCAGTTGTGCCGAAAAAGGGCATTTTAAAGAATGATTTTTAAGTAGGGCTACAGGTTGAGTTATGACCTGAGAAAATTCACAGTTTTCTCTAGAATATGAGGAATTTTATGATATTTTTGGATGAATTTTTGGAGCTCTAGATTGAATAAAATGCTCCAGTCAAATATTAAATAATTTTGTCCCCTAAATAAGAGACAAAACCAAAGAAAATATCTAAGAGCCATCATGACGATGCTGAGTCAGCGTGCTGAGTCATCAAGCATAATCATGACACCGACGAGTCATTATGCTGAGTCATCAAGCGTAATCATGACACCTACAAGTCATCATGCTGAGTCACCAGAAGATATTTATAGACAGCATAAAAATCAGAACGCAGTACGGGAATATTTTAGACAGTCTTTTGTCTACTCGTTATAGTGAAATCTCTACTGCATGACTCAGTAAGGTTAAGTAGCCTGTTAGTAGAGCTAATTATTTTCATCTACGCTCCTCTGAGATGGCGCCATATATGTACCTTTTATTGGCCAGAATTTTAAGAAAAAGTTGTCCCGGTGGTACAGGGTAAGTCAGGACCCGAAAAGTATCTGATATGGTGCAAGATTGGCTTGATAGGTGGAGAAATAATTAAGAAAATATTTTTGCACGAATTTTCCATTTATTTTCTCCCTATTTTAATGCCATAAATGATGAAAGGACATGAAAGTGACAAGTGTACGGTTAGATGAGAAAAAGAAAATATTACGTGTACGGCTAGATGGAAGACACATGTACGGTCGGATGCAAGACACATGTGCGGTTGGATTAAAGACATGTGACTTGATGATGTAAGCATGATGTCATCATGATGAGGTAAGCATGATGTCATAGGACACTTGTCACCGTAAGATCAAAAGAGAAAATGGACGGTCCAGATCGAGCCACGTATTTTTAAGATCAACGGTCCAGATTCAGTCTGCTTTTCTATAAATACCCCCTCCCCTCCCTACCATTTCGTCCAAGCATAAGGAATCCATGGGGAAGCTCTTGCAAAATGGTTTCTAGAGAGAGAAAGAAGAGGGAGAAAGAAAGGCCAAGTGGTTCCAAGCCAGATCAAACTCTAAAACAAGGTATGTGATGGTTATAGCACCTGATTTTATGCCTATTTCGGATTAGTTACTGTGTGTATCTGATTCTGAAATTTTTCATGCTTAAAGTAAACTCTGTGAGCTTTAAATCCATAGGTAGAACACTTCATTTGGATATGTGTACGATTTATGGTGATTTTTCAAAGTTAGGGTTTGAAATCTGGAAACAGTGTTGAAGTTTTGGAAGAGTTTTGAGTTCCGTACAGTTCCGGTATTGTTGGGTGTAGAATTGTTTCCTGAAACTATTTTTCCCTTAAATTTAACTTAAGGAGCTTTTAGTAAGACTTGGAACCACTCAATTTGAATTTTTATAGAATTAATTATGAATTTTCAAAGCTGAGCAAAAATTCTGGAAATTCTGCGTGAACAGTACCCGCGAACCAAAATTTCCAGATTTGGTATTCTTGAATCTAAGGCCATCTAAAGTGGTCCTAATTGACAAGAAATGGATCCTAAGGATGGGAAATGATAATATTTATATTATAAAAGCTAGAAAGAAAACCCTAAGACTAAGAGAAAGGGTTGAGGTTCAAGAAAGCTAGTCTTGAACTTTATGTAATCTAATGGTCCTAATGGATTGTGTGATCATTATAGTTATCTTTAGGACCTTTGGAACATCCAAGAGGATGTTTGGTGATGTTGATCGAATGCCCACATGGTTGGAAAGTCAAGGGAGTCAAAGGAAAAGTGAGAGGAAAGCTTGAGGTGCAAGGTAGTGAACTTACCTATACTGTGTGCTTGATATGTATGCTTGCATGATGTGATTGTGTTGCCATGATGTGACTAAGCTATGATGAAATGTTTGCAAAGTTATGTTTGCAAGTTTATGTTATGTTTTGCCTTGACAATATGTTATGGAAGCATGAAATGCTTTAGCTTACTTTCCATGGCATTCATGTGTTAATGTTATAACATGTCATGCATGTGCATTATGTCTTGCATGCTTATGGGTAGTGTTTGCTACTGAGATTCCCTCGAATCTCACCCCTCCCTAACCAACCATTTAGGTCAATGAATGATGGGCAATAATGGCATGAGAAGCAAGGAGAAGTAAGCAGAGAATTATTCTTGTTAATGGATGAGACTGTTGATAAATGTATAATTCTACTATTTTGTGAACTATGTTATGGATGCCAATGATGCCATGTATTTAATTATAATATTTATGGCATGAATGAAAGTGTATGAGCATGAACGGGAAAGAGTAAGGCCATGTTATGTATGCCAAAGAAATAAAAAATTAAAGAGATGTTAAGGGATAAAACATAAGTTCTGGAGCAGTGAGTTTGTAGCTCCAGTTTGACCTATCAAACGAGTGAGTTAGGTCATAAGATTTGGCAAATAAAGAGATCTGATGTTTCTCTTTAAAATGAGGGGTAGTTTGCCAATTCCGATAACCGAGCAGAAAGTTATGCCTTTCCAAAGTTAGGCAAAAATACAGTAAAATCCGAAATTGACCAAATGAACAGTAACTTTTTCAAAGGAAATTGAGCTCAAATTTCAAGGCAATCAGTTCAGAAACTATTTTTCCTCAAAATGTTATCCAAAGATCTTTCTGTAGAACTTGGAATCACTTGATTTTGATTTTTCTACAATTAGTTATGAATTTTCGAAGTTTGTCACATTTTAAGGTGACAATGAATAGTAACCCGTAAATGAAAATTTTCAAACTTGATTTTTCATCAATTGTAGCCTTCAAAAGTGATTCCAAATGCTTCCACAAGGAAAGTTAATTGATTTAAACATGAGGCGTTACACCTTACGATTCCCTTTCTCATCTTGCAGGGAGAGGTTTTGTAAATCATTTTCATCATATCGTTGGATATTCTATCCTTTCATCACTCTTGGCCAACTTCACTCTCATTGGGGTAAGGTTAACTCCACGAGCCTTACGTTGGGCATTATTACTCTTTCCTGTGGGAGGACGCATTGCTCATACTAGAGCACGTCACCTTAACCACTTTCCCGGCCTTGATGGAGGACATAACACTTTCATAGGTACGACGTCAACTCTACCGCTTTGGGAGGACACACTCTTACCTTCATAATGTTGTCAACCCCATCAAAATAGTTCCCCTTGCTTCTATTCAAAGGACAGCTTGCTCTTGGCAAAGCAGTGTCAACTCTGTGTCGGAAAACCACCTCTCAATTTGAGAGATATTCTATAGCCAAGACCTGCTTGTTATTTAATCTCCGTCCAGGCACATTCTTACATGCCAAATCCCTATTAAGGGAGCCTCTCAACCTGACCTGCTTGATCATCCTGGCAATGGCATTTGTTTGTAGGGATCTCATCTCTCAGATTCCCTACTGGCCTGAGTGCTATGGTCGCACTTCTCATAGATGCCTTAGGGACACTGAAAGAGAGCCTTTCTTATCGTTCACTTAGGGGTTCTCACTTAAAAATTTATCCAAGCTATGCAGTAATGCAAACTCGAGTCGTTTCTCTTTTGGGAGCCTTAGTTAGTTATCTAGGTTAGACTAAATGTTATGCAGAGTAATGAAAAAGGGGGGTTTTTGGGTTTTTAACATTTAATGAAATGCCAAAACTAAATGCAATTAAATCAAATCTAAGTTACTATGTTTTTGGATTTTTCTAAGATAGTAGTAATGTAGTGGAAATTAATGATAGGTAATCTCTTGAATATGGCTTTGAGGCAATCATAGTTCAAAATAATTTTGGGAGTAAAAATCACCAAGTTTTCTAAATGAACAACCTTAAAGAACTCTTTAAGTCTAGGATCTTAATCAATGGCACCCACCTCATAAGATCCTATTAAGCTCACTTAGTGTGTGTATTAAGATTAATTAATGCACTTGGTTTAATGCAAGCCTAGATTAACTCAACAATCAAACAATACCATGCAAGAAAGAGAGTATCAAAAGAGTTGCATAGAAACATATATGTAACCACATATATTGAAGCTCAAATTCAACATTAACTAGTCCAATACACAAGATAATCATCCAGAATTGATTACAACCATAATCAAAATAGTTCAGCCCAAATTTACAAATCCTAAGACCTAGAAATTCATAAATAAAGAACTAGAACTTATGGATGAAGCTAACTCCCCCTTGAAGCTCTTGGAACTCATGCTTCTTCCACCATATTCAAGAGTTGAGAAGCTTAGCTCATCATAGCTCTTGAATCAGCTCCAACTAGAGATTGTTCTTCAGCCATGACAGTAGCAGGTGGAAGTAATAGAAATGGGGATTAGGGTTTCTGAGGGAGAGATGAGAGAAGAAGATGATAGAAACGTAGGTGGAGGCTGAATAATGAGAATCTGATCTCATCATACCCAAAATAGGGTTTCTAACTTGAAAATTGCGTGCATGGGTCGGTTTCTGGGGATGGGTAGGTCAAAATTTCCCGAAATGGTCGGGTCTGAGATTTGCTGATACGAGAGGTTTGCCGCGGCGAAACATGGCAGAGAGCCTTGCTTCAACAGATGATTTTCGCCGCGGCGAAGTCAGATGTGTGCCGCGGCGAACTTAGGCAGAGGATCCTTTCTTGCTTCTTGTGCCTTGAGTTCTTCAATTCTGGTCCCAATCTTTAATGTCCTACAATAGAAAGCAACAAATTGAAGTATCAATTGTCCTAGAAATCAATTGAGTCCAATTAATAACCAATTATGACAATTTAATCCTCAAAATGACACTAACTTAAAGTAAGGACTCTTAATCTAAATTAAGCACAATTATCATTAAAAAGGGCCAGAAAATATCACAAAATCATGGATAATGAAATGAAAAGATATAATATCTTGAGCCCAATCAAATTCCCCCACACTTAGACCTTTGTACTCCTGGACAAAGCTCAAGAATAATTCAAAGTGATACTAGCACAAAGAGAAACACTACCATGCTTAAAGATAAAAGTAGAAGATTAGAAAGAAACTCTCACAGGGTTGACATCAGTAAATAAGGATATGCTAAGAAAATGAGCACAATGGATAATTAACTCAAAAGATTGATCAAGAAAGATCTAACTCACGGATAAGTGTTTCACTCTTAACTCACTTGTTTTAGGGTTATTTTACTCCAAGTCTACTAAATCCAATTTCTACCATAGGCTTGTAATAATTCTACCTCTCCACCACAGGAAGCAAACTTTGTAAATCAAGAGGACTTTTAAGGTTTAGAACTTGAATGAAGGCCAAGTGAAATGAATGGGATGAGAATGAAAATGAAAATGAGTACAAGCGTACAAATTATTAAGACAGAATTAATCTAAATAAAAGCAAGGGAAGAAGCTACTTAGTTTTTATTCCATAATTTTTATATCTTTATCCTTTCTTTTCTTTACTCTTTTTTTTTTTACTACCCCCCTTTTTTTTTCAAATGAAGCAGCTTCTCTCTTTTTTTTTTAACAATAAATTACAAGATAATTGCATGCATGTACTCAAAATGAAGGCTCAAAGGGGTTCACAATGGTGAAATGATTGGGTTTGTGTTTGGGAAACGAGGGTTTGAAATCGAATACCTCTATCATATTTACAAAAATTGATTCACTAAGCTTCGATTAAGAATTAAAACAAGTTCTAGAGAAATATGAAATAAGTAGATTCACTCAATTTAATAACTTTAGGCCCAAAGATCCTTCCAACAAGGTTAAAATCTCAATTAACTAATCTCACGGGTTAACAACCACATAGTCATGATTTCAAAGCATATCATCATTTACTATCTGTCAAAAACATGAGAATAACTAGCCTAAGTTCATCCCTCATTTAAGAGCATGGAAAATTTTCTAAAAGCACTAGTACAATTTGAACTTTTCTAATAATTTTAAAAGGGATGCAGGAGTATAAAGAATCTAAGCCAGGAAAAATTACTGAAAACCAGTTGAAATTGCAAAGAATTAATTATTTGAATAATATTTTTTTTTAAAAAGGTGATCACCGCGGCGAACTATTGAGGTTGATATAAAAACTGTAGAAAGGGATGGCCTTTGCCGCGGCGAAACATAAGTTGGCCGTGGTGAAAGTATCCCGAGAGAAAATTAACGTGAAAGAAAAGGGGGCTTCGCCGCGGCGAAGGGTGGCAGAAACGAAAAATCCTGTGCAATTTCAACTCTTCAGCAATTAAACTCAAAATATTCACAATCCAACCACTTTATAAGTTCAAAAACACCTCACAATCAAATAGATGCATGGATGCAAGAGAAATATTTGCTAGAATCCATAATAAGTCCCTCCCCCACACTTAAACACAACATTGCCCTCAACGTGTGAACAAGTTGAATCAATGACAGGAAACATCAGAAACGAAGTGTAGGGGTGAAAATAAAGCAATGATCATAACAAACCAATGAAAAAGCATCCATGTAAACAAGTTCAATGCTAACTGAGCACAATAAAAGTTCAGAAATATCCAGCCTCAGAACCACAGAACCAGAACAAACGAAAACAACAGAAAATTACAAAAACATAGAGACTAAAAACTAAAGCTGTTGCCTAGGATCATCTGCTCCGAATCCTGACGGTCCTGCACCGGATGTGCCTACTCCGTCCATACCCATACTGCTTTGTGGCTCCTCTTTCTCAGCCGATAAGGCAAAGTTCAACCGGTCTGCGATCAATGCATCAATACGGCGGCGGTAGCGACGATCTCGGTCATACAATGCATCACGATCCTTTTGCCGCTTAATCTCCCAGAGGAGTGTAATGCGTAACTGGTAAACTTCCTCAGACAGCTCGTCAATGTCATCCGCAAGTGTGTCTAAGGTGACTGGCTGGGAAGGCTCAGGAGCATCTTGGCCTTCCTCGGCTGGCTCAGTAGCTGCCTGGCCTGCACTAACATCGTAAACAGGGTGGATAGGTGGGTGGGGTCCAAGAGTGGGCTGTTTGAGGCGCTCATATTGGAATAGAGGTGCAGGTTCGAAATAGCTATCATTATCAAATGAAGGAACTTCGCACTTGCGAAAAATGTCAGAGACAAGGTGGGGAAAGATGATGCTATTGGTGAGTTTTTTGGTGTTGACAAAATCGTGGAGGGTAGATTGGATAGTGTCAGCTACATCGAAAGTTTTTCCGGTCATGAGGAGAAAAACAATAAGGGCTTAGCGTTTAGGAAGGTTCTGGAGATGGGAAGTGGGTAAGATGTTATTGCAGACCAGGTGCAGCCACGGCCTCGCCTCAGGCCGAAAATCAGAACGTTTCAAGTACAGCTCAGCAGTGCGGGGACGATGCCAAGTGGCACCATCCTGGCATAGGGTCTGGACAATTTCATCATAAGGATAATTATCTCGATAATGGGAGTAATGGGAATGACGAGCCTCAGGAAGCCGGTAGTGGTTGGCTATGTTATAAATAGTGAAGGAATAATTCACAAGGTGGTCACAGAAGGGAATGGATAGCATGCCATGAAGGTGGGCGTAGGTGTAAAAGTGGTGGACGAAGGCATCATTGCCCATTTCTCGAGGGCGAACCAATTCAAGCAATTGGGATTCTCGAAGTCTTTGGACAAAGGGGTGGTCTGATGGTTCAAGGGGAAAGGGTCTCTCCTTAAGGAGGGGGCGCTTGTCGACTAACTTATAGATGTCATCATAAGATACGGCTTCCTCAGAGTCAGAGTCAGACACGGGTAAGGGTTCAGGATTTTTAGTGCGAGGCATTTTCCTGTAGTAACAAACAATAAGAACACTAAACACAACACAAACAACCACAATCTAAACAACCCAGAAATAACCAAAATTACAACCTAAACAGTAGCAAATGGTTAGTTAATGATTCATAGGTTTTCAGAGGACCAAAAGTTTTCAAAATTAAGCAAAGAGATTAAAGAAAAACACAATGTACTATGAATCATTAGATAACCTACAGGCTACGGAACTACAAACTAACCACAAAAGAACCCAACCTAACAACAACACAAAGCTAGAATAACTAAGCAAACTAACAACTGAACAAAATAAACTAAAGGAAAGAACAAGGGAAGAAAGAAACATACCAAGAGGGGGAAGAATGACCGGCGCGTAGTGAAGCAGAGAAGGAGATAGAGGGAACTGAAGATTCGAAGAAGGGAGAAGAGAAAAGAAGGGGGGCGACGGGTTAGAGGAAGATGAACAGGGAGGAGGAAGCTGAAGGGTATGGAGACGGAACCGAGGGAGCGCCGACTGCGGTAGAGGAAAAGGGAGAAGTCAAAGAAATAGAGCAGGGGAAGAATGAGAGTCGAATAGGGGAGTCCGACGGTTTTGAATATTTAGAGTGGGTAAAGGGGGTTTAATGGAGTGGGGGTGCGAAAAGACGAAAATGGGTTGAAGGAAAGAAGGGTGGGTGACTCAGAACGAGGGGTAAAATGGTAAAATCACACGAAAAATCAGGGAAAAACGAAATCGCCCAGCGCAGAAACGGCATGTTCGTCGCGGTGAAGAAT
Organism: Neltuma alba; assembly: GCF_004799145.2. NCBI lineage: Eukaryota > Viridiplantae > Streptophyta > Magnoliopsida > Fabales > Fabaceae > Neltuma > Neltuma alba. The sequence goes on from NW_021632529.1 coordinate 13,558, forward strand.
TGGTTAGCCGCAGCGAACAATGCCCGAGGCAAAAAACAAAGGGGAAGAAGGACGATTCGCCGTGGCGACAGTACATGTTCGCCGCGGTGAATACTTCCTGAGAGGAACACACAGGGACTGGCGACCTTCGCCGCAGCTAAATCATAAGTTCGTCGCGGCGAAACATCACCGAGAGCAACACAAGAGACAACAAACCACTTCGCCGCGGCGAAGTGTCACAGGAAGCACAGAACAGTACAGTAAACACTTAAACACAGAGAAACACAACACCAAACAACAGATGAAGCTGGATACTTCAAAAACTTTAAAGTGTAACAGAAGAGATCAGAAGGTGCTCAATAAATCCATGATTAAGCAGTATACCACATACAAACTTTCTCAATCAATCTGAATCATATAATCTATTCCAAGCACCAAATCATCAAGCACAAAACAAGATAAGATAGAGATCAAAACTTCCAGGGGATCTTATTGAATTTAACAAATAACTATACTACTTTCCTACTGAAAAGGGTTTCTCCCCCACACTCATTCAACATACAATGCACAAAACATTGCAAGATTAATAATTAAGCAAAAACATGTAAATGAGTGAAGGAAAGAAACGATCAGGGAGCTAAGGAGGCTTTTGGTTCTCATGGTAGAGCTTTAGTTGATGGCCATTAACTTTAAGCTTTGCTCCAGTTTCCTCATTAAGAAGCTCCACCATTCCAAAATGATGCACCTTTGTGACTGTGTAAGGCCCATCCCAGTGGGTATTGAACTTTCCTTGCTTAAAAGTGAATCTGGCCTTAAACACTAGTACCTTGTCTCCCACCTTGAAATTCTTCCGTAGGAGACCTTTATCATGCACGAGTTTTGTCTTCTCCTTGTAAAGTCAAGAGCTCTCATAAGCCTCCAATCTCAACTCCTCTAACTCTTGCAGCTGTAACTTTCTCTCCATCTCAGAAGATTCCAAATTCATGTTACATTGTTTGACTGCCCAATATGCTTTATGCTCCAACTCTACAAGTAGGTGGCGTGCTTTGCCAAAGACTAAGCGATAAGGAGACATTCCAATAGGTGACTTATAAGCAGTTCTATAGGCCCACAATGCTTCCTCTAATCTTAGGCTCCAATCTTTCTTGGATGGTTTGACTATCTTCTCCAGAACTTGTTTTACCTCTCGATTTGAAACTTCAGGTTGGCCATTGGTTTGGGGGTGATATGCAGTGGAGACTTTGTGGGTGACACCAAATTTAAAAAACAAGTTATCTACTACCTTATTACAAAAATGTGTGCCTCTATCACTCACCACAGCCCTTGGAATCCCAAACCTACAGAAAATGTTGGACTTAAGAAACTTAGAGACCGCCTGGGCATCATCTTTCCTAGTAGGTACAGCCTCTATCCACTTGGAAACGTAATCAACAGCTAGAAGAATGTATATAAAACCAAAGGATGGAGGAAAGGGACCCATGAAATCAATTCCCCAAACATCAAAAATCTCACAAAACAGTAAAGGTTGTTGAGGCATTTCGTGTCTTTTACCTAACCCTCCAAAACGTTGACATTTGTCACAGGACCGACAAAAGTCATAAGAATCTTTAAAAAGGGTTGGCCAATAAAAACCAGAATCTAGAATCTTCCTAGATGTTCTCCTTGCACTGAAATGACCACCACAAACCATTGAATGGCAAGCTGCAATGATAGACTCAAACTCTTCACTAGGCATACACTTTCTTATAACTTGGTCACTACATATTCGCCATAAGTGAGGGGCATCCCAAATGTAGTGTCTCGATTTGCTTCTAAGTTTTTGTGCCTGAAATTTAGACATGAAAGGAGGGGTGAGTCCAGTTATAAGATAATTAACAATATGTGCATACCAAGGCTCTTTAACAGCTAGGGCACATAATACTAAATCAGGAAAGGAATCACAGGTGAGTTCAGAAGAGTATACTCCCCGTGTATCATCCGGTAGCTTACTTAAGTGATCGGCTACATGGTTCTCTGCCCCTGCTCTATCCTTGATTTCAATGTCAAATTCCTGAAGAAGTAATGTCCACATAATCAATCTTGGCTTCGATTGTGGTTTCTTAAGAAGATAGCGAACAACTGCATGATCAGTGAAAACAGTCACATGAGAGTTTAACAAGTAAGGCCTAAACTTCTCTAAAGCAAAAACAATTGCAAATAGCTCTTTTTCTGTTGTTGTATAGTTGACTTGAGCTGCATGCAGTGTCTTCGAAGCATAAGCAATGACTCTTGAGAGCTTCTCCTTCCTCTGGCCTAACATAGCTCCTATAGCAAAATTAGAAGCGTCACATGAAATTTCAAAGGGCATGGTCCAGTTAGGTGCAACAAGAATAGGAGGAGAAATGAGTTTAGACTTTAGATCATCAAAAGCAGCTCTACAAGAATCATCAAAATCAAATTTCACATCTTTTTGTAAAAGCTTTGAGAGAGGTAAAGCAATGATTGCTTGGCTCAGATTTCACAGTTATTAGGGAAAGGTAGTTCATTGATGTTTACCTCCTTACCTTCCTTGCTTAAGGCTCTATGATTGCTTGGCTCAGATTTCACAGTTATTCCCTTGTCATCATGTTCTTTTGAGGCTTCTTTCAGCTTTAGCCACTTCTCCTTGGAGCTTTCAGACTACTTCTCTTTTGAATGTGCTTGTGGCAGCTCATCACACAAGATCTCCTCATCTATAACTTCATCCTCCTCTTCTCTGAATTTCACTTGCTTCCCACTCCTAAGGTTGATAGCATTCAAGCCCTTAGGATTGATAACTGCGTTGGAGGGGATTGTGCCACTGCTTCTTGCTTGTTGCTCACTCATGTTGTTGGATAATTGAGTCACATAGGAGTTAATGTTTTCAGATTCAGTCTCCCATTGCTCCATTCTCTTTTCCAAAGCACTAAATCTAGCATCATTCTTGGATGAGTCTTGTTGAATTAGTGAAGCTAAGGAGTTGAACTGAGTAGCATTAGCAGCCCTTTCTTCCTTCATTAAAGCCATCATATTTTGTAGGAGTTGATTTGTTTCATCCTTAGGTGGGACCGCCAAGGCTTGAGACTGGTTTTGGAACTGGTTTGAAGATGGACCAGCTCCTCCACTCTTCTCAAATCTGTTTGGAGGTCTACTATCATCATTCCTCCAGCCCAATCGAGAGTTTGATTTCCATCCCTCATTGTAAGTGTTGGAGTAGGGGTCCCATTTTTGATTTGGGCGGCCTTGGAAGATTGCAGACACTTCCTCATAACGACCCGGACAAACACTAGAAATATGCATGACTGATCCACATGTTTCACAACTAGGTGCTGTAATGTTCATAGGAGCGGATGGGCGATGCACACTCATATTCTTCAATTCAGCAGTGATCAAAGACAATTGAGATGTCACTTGGCTTCCCAGAGAATCTACTTTTGATTCCAAAGCGTCCATTCTTCTATTGTGCACCAAGCAGCTCCCATTTCATGTACTCCTCTAGTATCTCTCACTCCATGTTGTTGATGATTCAGGGCCATCTTCTTTATCAAATCCTAAGCCTCCTCAGTAATGGGGTCTATCAAAGATCCTCCTGATGCAGCATCCAACATACCTTTCTCTTGGTTCTTCAACCCATCATAAAAGTATTGCACCAATTGTTCATCCGGGATTAATGGTGTGGGCATCTTGAAAGTAGGTCCTGAAATCTATTCCAGTAATCATAGAGAGATTCATCGTAGTCTTGCTTGGCAGAATAAATCTCCTTCCTCATTGATGAAGTACGAGAAGCCGGAAAGTATTTCTCCAAAAATGCCTTCCTTAAGTTCCCCCAACTGTGGTATGCATCAGCTACATGTCTTGGAAGGCTCATGTACCATTCCCTAGCCTTGCCTTCCAAGGATAGATGAAAAACCTTCCATAGCACTTGGTCCAACGATGCTCCCACAGGCTTCATACTCTGACAAATCATGGAAAGAGATTGCAGATGGAGGTATGGGTCTTCTCCTGTCAAGCCATGAAATTTTGGAAGAGAGTTAATCAATAAACCTTTAATCTCAAAGTTAACTTCAAAATTTGGACAAGGCGCAGTAAAAGGATCAAAATTTACATTAGAAGTTGTGGCTTCTCTAATTGTTCTTCTCCTAGGGTTTCCATTATTTTCTCCTACTCTCTCTTGTTCTCCATTCCCTCTATTGCCTCCATTCCTCACTTGGTTGGCATTGGGGTTAGGATGAGGTTGGTTTTGTGGTAATTCAGCCATTATCTCTTGGTCAGTAGGTTCACTCTTACTACTAGATAAGTTAGATTCCACAGAAATATTCTCTTGCTTAATCACCAACTCACTTGTCCCCTCAATTCTTTTCTCTCTTCTTATCTCTCTGAGTCTTCTCTTAATCTCAGGGTTATAGGGCATAAGTTTTGTTTTCTGTGGCATGCAAGATAAAAGTCACAAAAGAAAGAGCAAACAAAATTGACTTGCAGCACACAAAGTCAACTAAAAGCATGCAATGTGATGAATGCAAGTGTATGGTTAAGTATGCAAGTGTATGGATGAGTATGAGTATGTATGGGTGGGTATGAGTATGTATGCATAGATAAAGAAGCAAAGTGTAAGTTTTAAAATTTCCAGAACGGTTCGCTGCAGTGAAATAAGATGTTGGCCGTGGCGAAAGTTGGCAGAGGCGACCAGATATCTGCTTGCAGGGAGTTGGCCGCGGCCAAAACAGAGGTTGGCTGCGGTGAAAGTATCCTGAGAGAGATCCTTCAGTTTTTCAAAGAGTTGGCCGCGGCGAAAGTATCCCGAGAGGATTCCCTCAGTAATTCGAACAGTTGGCCGCGGCGAAAGGGAATGTTAGCCACGGTGAAAGTTGACAGAATGCTTATCAGATACTGGACTCCATTGATGCAATGTGAGAGATGCTGAAAATCAAGAAAATCAGTATATTTGTTTGTATTTCCAAAAATTTTGATGCTATGCAAGATGAAAACCTATACTATGAACAAATATGCAACTAAACTACCCTAAATGCTACCCAAAAAGATCAAAACTTCATTTGTCGGGTCTGAGATTTGCTGATACGAGAGGTTCGCCGCGACGAAGCATGGCAGAGAGCCTTGCTTCAACAAATGATTTTCGCCGTGGCAAAGTCAGATGTGTGCCGCGGCGAACTTAGGCAAAGGATCCTTTCTTGCTTCTTGTGCCTTGAGTTCTTCAATTCTGGTCCCAATCTTTAATGTCCTACAATAGAAAGCAACAAATTGAAGTATCAATTGTCCTAGAAATCAATTGAGTCCAATTAATAACCAATTATGACAATTTAATCCTCAAAATGACACTAACTTAAAGTAAGGACTCTTAATCTAAATTAAGCACAATTATCATTAAAAGGGGCTAGAAAATATCATAAAATCATGGATAATGAAATGAAAAGATAATAATATCTTGAGCCCAATCAGACACAAAAGAGTACTATTTAGTCCCTAATATTATCAAGTATCTACGCATCATCAGGCTTTAAGCATCTTCAGGAACTTACTCATCTCTCTCTATAAATAAGTTCCTAGTGCAACCATCAACTTTCACATTCTCATCTATTTCTGTTCAAATCTATCCTCAAGAGGGATTGTGCCTGACTTTATTCTTTCTAATTTTCTTTACCTCTTGACTAATTATTCTTATGGTCGGGTATTCATCACCATACCCTCGTCACATCATAGAGTGAACATTTAATCACCTATTATATGGTATCTAGGTCAGGCACCGAGGTCATTATTGACTCTTCATTCATTATCATCTAATCTCTGTCCCTTTTGGTTTACTATCCCTTAGAGATGTTTTTACCTCTATTAAGGGATTTGAACAAACCTCAAGTAGCTTGTCCTGTTACCTTGCCTCTATCGAGGTTACATCAATTACTTAGGGTTTAGGTTGCCACTTGGTTCCCCTACTGGGGCACTAACTCATACCCCTGACTGGCCTATTGCACTCTTAGCCACTGCCCTCCAGGGGAGTCTTTTGACTTTGACTCATACCCCAGTCAAGCTTTCTCAGCTCAACTATTCCTTTCCTGAGGGGGAGTCTCTTAACAGTGACTACCTATCTCTTAGGTTATTTTCTGTCATTCCTTACTCCTCCTCTATATCTATTACCCTTAGAGAAGTCACCTCAGTTTCATAACCTTAGTTAGACCAATCTTGGTAACCCATTACTTTCCTAGATAAGGATTTCACTCATACTGGGCTATGCTTAAACCAGTACTCTGCGTATACCTTTGTCAAAACCTTTACTAGAGCCTTTGTTCTATTCAAACAATTGCCAGAACCTTTGCTCTGATACCAAAAGGAAACATCCTACCTTTAACCCCTCAGAGTATGCATTAGTAAGCGTTATGGTTCAAGCAGGTCATGACACAAGCTCGTGGATTTAAAATTTCAATATAATTATTCAAGTTACTATTCACTATTCAAATTCTAGATTATAGGTCCAATTTCAAAAATCATAACTAAGTCTATAAAAATTGTATCTCTTTGTGTACACATCTAATTGAGGCGATCTACCTCTCATTTTAAAGCTTAGAATGTGTACTATGAATCTGCCAAATTTTGTGGCTTAACTCATTTGTTTGATAGGTCATACTGGAGCTACAAACTCACTGCTCCATAACCTACGTTTTATCCCTTAACCTCTGTTTACTTTAATTCTTTCTATTTTTTTGGTATACACAAATTGGGTTTATGCTTTTTCAATTGTCCTCATACATTTCTATTCCTCCCATAAACATTGTAATTAAATACATGGCATCGTTGGCATCCATAACATAAATTACATAATAGGAGAATTACACATTGAATAATAACATCATTTATTAACATCAATAATTCTCCACTTTCTTCTCCTTGCCTCTCGTGCCATTGTTGCCCACCATTGATTGACCTAAATGGTTGGTTAAGGAGGGGTGAGATTCGAGAGAATCTCAGTAGCAAACACTACCCATAAGCATGCAAGACATAATACACATGCATGACATGTTATAACATTAACACATGAATGCCATGGAAAGTAAGCTAAAGCATTTCATGCTTTCATAACATATAGCCAAGGCAAAACATAACATAAACTTGTAAACATAACTTTGCAAACATTTCATCATAACTTAGTCACATCATGGCAACACAACCACATCATGCAAGCATACATATCAAGCACACAATACAGGTAAGTTTACTACCTTGTAACATAGCTTTCCTCTTGTTTTTCCTTTGATTCCCTTGTCTTTCCAACCCTATGGATTTCGGTCAACACCATTAAACATCCTCTTGGATGTTCCAAGGTCCTAAACACATCAATACATGATGCAAAATGATTGTTAGAATCAAGTTATCAACTTATCTCTACTTGATTCTTTCTTGAACATACTTGAACTCTAACTCTTGAGTTTCAATTCCAACTTTCCTAAAATTATTTCCACATACTATCCCTACATAATTTTGTATGTAGAATCCTTTTCCAAGCTCAAAACAATCAAAATCTAATCCTAACTATTCAGAACAATCAAGGCCGAACAGAATCACAAACTAAGGGAAAGTTGGATTTCTTGCAAAATCAACACAGAACCACTTGATTCTTGTTGTTTCCAAGCCTTTAAACATGCTTTTAACATCCATATCATCTTCTCCTATTCCAATAAGTTTTGTGCAGTACCTCCCCATAGGATTTCAATCATAAAAAATCCAATCAAACCAACCAAACCACCAGCTCAAAAATAACAAGGGAGGTAGAAACTACATCAAAAACGGCACACATATCTTGTTTTAGAGCTTAATCTGGCTTGGAACCACTTGGCCTTTCTTTCTCCCTCTTCTTTCTCTCTCTAGAAACCATTTTACAAGAGCTTCCTCAAGTTTTCCATGGCTTAGGACGAAATGAGATGGAGGGGAGGGGTATTTATAGAAAACAAGACCGAATCTCGGCCGTTGATCTTAAAAATACGTGGCTTGATCTGGACCGTCTATTTTTTCTTTCTATCTTGTGATGATACTTGTCCTATGACATCATGCTTACCCCATCTTGATGACATCATGCTTACATTATCGAGCCATATGTCTTTAATCCAACCGCACACGTGTCTTGCATCTGACCGTACGCGTGTCTTGCATCCAACCGTACATGTAATACCTTCTTTTCTGATCTAACCATACACTTGTCTCTTCCATATTTCTTCATCATTTTGGCATTAAAATAGGGGGAAATTAATATAAAATTGTCCAAAATATAGCCCTTAGGCATTCCTCTACGTATTTTGCCATTCTGTACCGTATCGGGTACTTTTTTTGAGTCCTGACTTACCCGGTACCACTGGGACATGTTCTTGCACCATTTTCTCATCTTAATTAAGTACATATATGGCGCCATCTTAGAGGATCATAGATGAAAATAATTAGCTCTACTGACAGGCTACTTAACCTTACTGAGTCACGCAGTGGAGATTTCACTATAACGGGTAGATAAAGGACTGTCTAAAATATACCCGTACTGCGTTCTGATTTTTATGCTATCCACAAATATCTTCTGCTGACTCAGCATGATGACTCATAGGTGTCATGATTGCATTTGGTGACTCAGCATGCTGACTCAACGCCATCATGATGGTCTTTAGATATTTTCTTTTTCCTTTTCCCAGAAATATTATTAAATAATACTTAATCAGGGTTACCTTCTCTGAATTCTTTCTATCGGCTCGTAACTCTATTGATCTGTCTCTGGGTTTCATTCTTTCCCTTTCATCACGGGAAACTCCTCACCTCTAATTTTTCTCGGGTCAAAAGTCAAACTGTAGACAGCTATTTTGACTTTCTCCGGATAAGGTATAAATAGGCTTTAAATTTAATTAAAGCTAACCTTATCAGTTTCTGGGGACGAAATTAATTTTACAATCTGTGTAAATTCCTCAACTATCGTTCCCCATTTTTTCCTAATTATTTGAGGCTGTGTCATAGCTTAAATAATTTAATTTATGTTACTATCTCAAATTGTCCAAAGCCCTGGAATGACTTCAGGGCATTTCTGTCATTTCTAGCCTTATATCGGCTCTGGGATCCTATTCTCATTTTTCTGGAATTTTCTAAGTCATTTGGGCCGTTTTTGCTAACTTTGAGCATTGGCCAACCAAAACTTTTATTATTTACAATTGGGTCCCTATTTGGCCTAGGAATCTTTTCTTTGCAATTTGGTCCCTCTTTAAGCCTAACCTTCAGAACCATCTCTTGCAAGTTTCTGGTATAACCTCTGGCCCTTAGTTGTTTCTAGTTTGTCTTTCTTTAGTCCCCAAACACTATTGTTTTACACATTTGCCCTTGAAAAATCTCTTTTTTCTTCCGAGGGATTTCCGGGACTTTCCTTGTATTGACTTAGTAATCATCCTTTCTTGTACTATTACTTGTATCTAGGAGCCAAGATTTGAGATGTTACACCAAGCTTGCCATGTATGTTTGGGTGGTTATTGTTTGCTACTGAGATTTTCCTGAATCTCATCCTCCCTTAACCAACCAGACTAGGTGCAAGAGGATGGGAGAAGAAATCAAGAAGTGGAGCAAGAAGGAGAGGAAAAGAATTTAAGAAATGTATTACATTACATTGTACACTTTGTATACCAATGTATGTTGTAAAGGTGCCATTGATGTTATGTATTTGTTTAGAATGTTTATGGCATGAATGGAGAGGTATAAGAATGAATGGGAAAGGATAGGGCCAAGTTATGCATGCCAAAACAATAAAAAGAATTGTCTAATAAATAACACGTAGGTGCTAGAGCAGTCAACTTCCAGCTCCAGTTTGACCTATCAAGCGTATGTGTTAAGCCATAAAACTTAGCAAACATATTATTCACATCCCAAGCTTTAAAATGATAGGTAGATTACCTTAATTGGATGTGTACACTAAGAGATACGATTTTTGAAATTGGACCTATAATCTGGAACTTGAAGAATGAATAGTAACCTGAAAACCAATTGTAAATTTTCAATCTACGGGCTTGGTTCGTGAATCGCTTGAGCCATAATGCTTCCAAACATATACTCTGAAGGGTTAAAGGTAGGATGTTTCATTATGCCTTAGCTATATGCATTATTAAGTTGATTATTGATATGGTATATTGCTCCCTTTTCATGACATGAAGATTGATGATTATCTTGAGGATAACATTGACATGATTTGCTTATTTAACATTGTAATTATGGTTCTTTGCTATTGATATTTTCAAGAAATCTCATTCTCTTTTATGCTTAAATTAACATCATTTAGGGGCTGCAAGTACTTAAGAAAAACGCAAGGAAGTGGCCTTAGCATAAATAATGGTTATGATGTGTTTTGGTGGAACTTATGATCAACGTGTTATAGTGTTGTAATGTCTATATCTTTTGGTGACTGTATGATTACCTTGTGATATGTAACATAAGTGAAGAATAGTTTATATGGTGTGAAGTATGGTAGAAGCATGCTATGGGTTGTTGTGATATAAATACACAAGAATGATACTTGAGAGAGATAAAAATGACCTAAAATGAGCTTAAATTAGGGTCCACCTGATTTTAGGCAAATAGAAGAGCTTGATATTGAAACTTGGAAGGTCAATAGATCTCATTTTTAGATTTAAAATGAGTATTAATTCCTTAAAATTAAATTTTTGTACAAAAGGTTATGCCTATCTAAAGTTAGTCATAAATTCTAGAAATTAGAAAATTAATCATATGAATAGTGCATATTGGCGTGAAAACTGGGCGTACATGAGATGGATCCATGACTAGAAACTACTTTTTCCTTAAAGATCTTTTAGAAAGGTTCAAATAGAACTTAGAATTACCTTGTTTTGATTTTTTTAGATTTAGTTATGATTTTTCAAAATTGGGCCAATTTTTAGTGTTGTAATGAATAGTAACCCGAGAACATTTATTTTAAATTTAAAATTTTTCCAACTTAAGGACTTAATGAGTTGTTCCAATTACTTCTATTTGATGTAAAAAAAGGTTTTTAACTAAGGTGTTGCGGCAACTTACAAGTATGCCATGGCGTCAAAAGCACAATGCTTACAAAAAGTGGTGAAAAGAGGGATTTTCACGAAATTAAGATGCCACTTTGTGGAAATGGATGTTTAAACTCTCAAAATACCTTGCAACACTCTTTTTACCATAAAAATGACTTGTATAGATGCAAAGCAAGTTCAAGTTCCCAATATATCCAATGAATGAAACTCTAAAGTTCTTAAGACTTTTGAATCAGTTTTGGTGTTCAAAATAAGTTTAACAATGTTGTGAGAAAAAGTTCACAGTAGACTAAACTTACTCACAACAAATCCTATGTTAAAATCCAATTGAACATACAATTCCACAAGATATGCCAAAGGTTCCAACAATAATGAACACAATGACCAAGCATAATTAAGTACTCAAGTAATTGTTGCAAGCAAATGCACTAATGACAACACAAGAAACATAATGCAAAACAATAAATTCTTTATGTAATTTTCTAAAAACTTTTAGAAAGTAAAACAAAATCACTAGGTAAAAATATAATGGACGCCTAATTACCTAGGATCAACAGCACCATTTTTATAAGCCATGCTGTAGGGTGCTCAGAACAATAAATAAGCTAAGTGAACTATAGGACAACTAACCTAGGCGTCAATCTCTTAAATGAGTTGATTACAAAATACTAGTTAACTAAGCGTTAATTACAAGTTAACCAGGAAAATGACTGGAATGAATTAAATATTTTAAGCTAAGGATTACTAAATATTGTTTATGAATTTCTGGTTTTATTATGGAGTGGATAATGGATGAAGTGAATCTTCTTGATGATTGACTAGCTAAATTTCTTTATTCCACTTATGTTAAGCTCAATCGCATCTCACTAAGCCAACACTCTTACTACCTAATTAACATTGTTAGCCACCTAACTAGGTAATTAAAGTGCTAAGAGCTTAGCTTTGAATTTGATTCACAAATGTTCTTTAGCTCTCAACCAAACCTAGACACCTAGCACATTTAATTAGAAGCTTCAAGAACATAAAAAATCAATAGCAATAGATAAAAAGACTATAAGGCAATTGATTATCCACTTAAGGTAAATCAAATACAAGTAATTAGAATCCAGATCAAGTGTACCAACACCAATCCTCAATACATAAATCAATTGAACTACAATCAACATACATGAAGAGTGGAATCTGAAACTAAACTAAACTAAACTTTCCTAATAGCTCAAAGAAGTTAGAAAAGTTTTATCAATATCAAAGAATCGACTAGTTCAGCTACTCATAACTGGAAAAGGACTCAACTAAGCTTTAAATTCTCTAATGGCTATTGAACACTAATTTAGATATAAGAAGGGTCGTACAGAGAAGAAAATAAAATAATAAATGAGAATGGAGTATAATGGTAGGAAACAGTAGTGAAAAGGTAGATCTGGGTAGAAAAAGTGGACAGAATAGAGAAGATGATCTATGGAAAAGAGATTGTCTAAATGGCATATGTTAGAATGAGCACATGCATATGCTATTTAAATCTAAATTTCGATCGTGTCATTGTAGCGGCGATCCAAAACGATATCATATAAGTGTAATATCCTGAATTTGGGCCTAGAAGTGTAAGAAATAGCCTGAGATGGCCAGGCTATTAGACCTTTTTTGAAAAGAGTTCAAGAAGTTCTCTAGAAGGATGAGAGGATTCCTAGTAACTAAATCATAAAGGAAGAGTTTTTTGGAGCCACGAGACATGCAAGTTAGAGACTCCGATAAAGTCTTGACAGCTCGAGTATAGGAAATAGAGATGATTAAGGGCTAAAGGCTATAGTAGGAATCTCGGTGAGATAATTTCTAAGGCTAAACCTGAGCAAGGACCTAATCACAAATTCAAAAAGTTTCATGCTAAAAAGGGCAATAATAGAAACTATACTAAAAGATTCTTAAAATTTTTAAAAAATCCTAGAAAAATGGGAAATAAGGTTTTGAGCCTATCTAAGGCTAAAAATGATCAAAATAACCTTGGAGCAAATTGATGAAATTTTTAGGTTTTGGCTAATTATAAATATTATCAAAAATTGAATTATTTAAAATACGAGGAGGCCTTAGATAATTGAAGAAAATAGTATTAGTGGCAGTTTTACCGAAGAGGAGGCTAAATTGGGTGATATATAAAAATTTACCTAATAAAACGAATAATCAAATAATTCAATTGAGACAAGTTTAGAACGATTTCACTGAGATGAAGAATGACATAGGAGATTATACTGGTTTGGTCTCAACCCTTAACCTACGTCTAATTCTCAGAGCGTCTCTAAGTTTTTCACTAAACCCTAAGATTCAATGGGCTTTTGGTGCCGCAGTACAGCAATTGAGTCACTCTCAATCACTCCTATTTACTTTCCATAAAGTTACAATCCACTCAAGAGTCCCACACTCTTAAGTCACTCACTAATTTGAGTAAAAAGATTACAAACTCTCTCTTAGAGTATATATGATAAGCACTGAAGCTTAAAAACTAAAAACAGAGTAATGAATATAGAAATTAATTTCAACAGTTGGTAGTTCGGTAAATTCTCTACTTCATTTAATGCTTTTCGCACCATTTATAGTTAGAATCTTTCTAGTTTTTGTTAGACATAAGAGCTTGTAACCGTTGGGATATCACTTGTGTGTGTTCGACAATTACAACGGTTGTTCATAATAAATGTTTTTGACACAGGTAGCTTGAGCCTATAAAATGTATTTGTTGAGCATTGTAACCTGTGGAAATGTCTCAATACAAAGATAAGTTTTCTTCTCAAGTGAATATGAATGAATAATAGAAGAAATGATGATCCTTGGATTTGATAAGGAAATAAAAATCATAAAATCAAAGATCAGATAATTAGAGAATCAAATTATGAAAGTCCTAATCGATAAGCCCTTAATTGATTAAGTTATCGACTAATAGAAAAGGTATCATACTTAAAAGATCTAATCATTTATCAATGTCATTATGGATCATTGACTTTATGGAACAGGTGATCGATAAATGGTGAAATATAGTCAACAAAAAGATATATCTGAAATCAGTTAGAAAGCTTGTAATCTTGAGACATGTGCCTTCTCAGTTTTTTATAAGAATATAAGATAATTAATGAAGGCTGAGAAAAGCTTGAAGATGAGATAGAATTATATTTTATGAAAAGTATCATGAAGACCAGTAAAAAAAAGTGTTTACACTTTACGGAACAGATGATCGATAAAGCACTTTATCAAACAGATTATTGATAATTTAAGTTACTATGGAAAAACACTTTAATCATATTAATTTGAAACGTTATTGATAAAGGCTTGATCGAACAAGTTATCCCAAAAACTATTCTAAAAGACTTAGACTAATTTATACAGAAAAACATAACATTAATCGATTAAATGATCGATAATTTAATTATCAATTAGATGATCAAATATTGACCGAGATAACCTTGAACTTGAGTAAAATAGAGAGGGACTTGATTGAGTAGCTAATCAATCTTTCAAAGAAGTTTTGTCAAACAATTTTAGGACAAGTTATTGATAAGTAGATTATCGATAAGATGATTGATAAACCATAAAGCATTCCAAACAATATGTGAGTTAAAGAGACTTACCAATTGTCTAAAGCATGATCCATAACCTCATTTACCGCTAAGGTGATTGATAAACGCTTGTCAATAGTAAGAAACTTATCCTCTTTACCTGATACCTTATCAAACATTTGAATTACCAATCACTTGATCAATAATTTCCTAACAGTACTCATATTCAAACAGTTTTACTAAAGATAGAACAGGTGATTGAATAATAGATTTATCTAGCATAATGATTATCTAGCACGTTATCGATAAAACTTAACTGTGTTTGCACTCGTAATATGCAATCATTTACCTGATACATATTCGATCAACCCAATGATCCAACACATGATCAAACAACTTAACATGTATGTAGAGAAATTTAATTACTTATTTTGTTATCATCAAAATCTTACATCTAACAAATAGGAAATAAATACTTGAGGAATTATCATTGGTTTTGAAAATGATTTTGTTCCCAGAAAGGCAATAGGTTAACTTTAACAAAATTTAAAGCCTGTTTATACACTAATCAAGAAAAGTCAAAATAAACCGTCTATGGGTTGACTTTTGACTTGAGAAAAATTACAAAAATTTCCTATGATGGAAAGGTAGTATTAGTACCTAGAGACAAATTCTCAAAGTCATGAACTGATGGAGAGAATTCAGTTAACTCTACTCCGAAATAAAGATTATTAAATATTTTAATAAAAGGACAAAGAAAAGAGCATCCCTCCCTCCATATGCATTTTATATAATGCCAGGTGAGTATATTTTTGATAAAGAAAAGGTGTCAGAATATGTCCCAGGATTGCCAGGTAAGTTAAGACTTGAAAAAGTACCTGATATGACTTAAAATTATAAAATAGGTGGAGGAATAGTCAAGAGTAAGTGGAAGCACGAATTTCTCCCTATTTTGATGTGAAAATGATGAGGGGGATATGGATAGAATAATACAAATTGTTAAGGGACATGTTTGGAAGAAATAAAATTATTTAATAAATATTATGTTTTACCAAATGTGTGATTAGGTGGCATAACACATGGCAAGTGTTTAAGCAAGATGGGCTAGGATTCGTACACCTTTGCAAGAGGTATGGAATGAATGGTGAGATTGGAGGCCACACATCTATTATAATTTTGATCAACTTTATGGGCCAAATTCTAATGAGGGTATTATAAATACCATGCCCTCCCATTCATTGTAACAATTCGGCCAAGGGAGGAAAGAGGCAGGAGACTGAATTCATAAAGGGAAAAAGGAGAAGAGAAAGAGCAATGAAAGCTATATAAGATCAAGTTCCAAGACAAGGTATGTTTATAGTTTTTGATATAGTTTATCCTTCTATTTGTCTTGTTAAGCTTAGCTATGCTTTTGATAGATTTTAAAAGCTTGAAATCCTAGGTTGATATGCTTTTCAATTATGTTTAAACCATGAAAAAGATTTATTGATGCTAGAATCATGTTTAAAAGTTCAAAAGGAATGAGAATTAAATGATTTTGGGATAATTTGTGAAAGATTTCATGGTATATACCTAGGATATATTACATTCAACGCTTGTTCTTGAGGCTAGAATTGGATTTTGATGATTTTCATACTTCTAATGAGCTTAGAAGATGAAATTATGTAGGGTTATGTTGAGAAAATGTGTTTGAAAGCATTAGAATTGAGAGTGAAAATTTTGGATTCGATACCTCTTGGCCTTAAGTGTTTCAAGGGGAAGGAGTTGGATTTTGTTAAATCCAAGCTCATATTTTGATTCCTCATGAAAAATTGAGTGGGAAATGGGTAAGAGAATGATTTTAGAAGTTAAGAATAAGAAGGGAAAAAATCAAGTTAAAGAGAAACAAGTTTGAGAATTAAGGGTTGCTAGCAGTTTTCATGGTCTTGATGGATCGGCTATTAATTTGCAATGTAAATTTAGGGCCATAAGACACCAAGAAAGATGAATAGAAGGGTTTTCTAAATAATCTTGATGGTTGAAAGCAAAGGAAATAAGGAGAAAGCCTAAAGGTTTCAAGGTAGTAAACTTACCTATTTTGTATGCTTGATGTTTATGCTTATGTGTTGATGTTATTTGATGATGAATAAAAATATGAATGGTTAAATGTTGCTCTATTTATTATTTAATCCATGACAATGTGTGTTTGAAACATTAAGTATATGAGCATGACATTTCATGGACATGAAAGTATGTGTAACCAAGTATGACATACACTTGCATTTATCTTACGTGAATAATGGTAATATTTACTACTGAGATTCTCCTGAACCTTGCCTCCCTTAAACAACCACAATAGGTATGATATGCAAGAAAAGAAGAATGCAAGATGTGGAAATGCAAGAATGAAGGGAAGAATTGAAAAAAATAATGAATTAGATTATGTTATGTAATGAATTCCCATTTGTTTTTAATGTGTGATTAAACATGCTATTAATGTTATGAAATGAGGATTGATGATATTGGTATATAAAATTAAATAATTTAATGTATGGGAATAGATAATAGATTGATGGAATAATTGCATGAAAAAAATGAATATTTATGCATTATTAATACAAGTAAGGGGATAAGTTATCCCCAAATAAGCTTCAAGTTTTTGATGAAGTGGAAGTGATGTAAATGATTGAATCTACTCGTGAAATCTAGTACGCTTAAAGTACACACGCTAAATTTGAAACAAGTGGTAAATCACTTAAAATGGATGTGTCCACTAAGAGATATGATTGTTCAAAGTTAGGGTAAAGAAATTGGAAAGTACAATGTTTACCAGTTTAACAATAAAATTCTACGAATTAACTGTACGAATTGAGAAGGTTTAAGTCCAGATTTATATTCTTCCTAGAAAATTGAAAGAGCTTTCAATAGAGACTTAGATAACCTCAATACAATATTTTTATAATTAGTTATGAGCTTTCAAAGTTAGTCTAAAAATACAAAAAATTTTAGTGAATAGTAACCCAAGAATCAAATTTCAAAATTTCAATCTATGAGCCTATTTTGTGATCTACTTTGAACTGTAATGCTTTTGAATGCATACTAAAGGGGGTTTAAGGAAGGATTTTCAATAAGTAAGTAATATGATCTCCTCTAACATTGGGTTCACCATAGTGACGAATCTAGAATGAGTAGAATGTTAATATAAGCTACTTGCAATGTGAACCAAATCAAGGGATCAAAATCACAAACACATAAAATCACACGATAAAGCCCAACTTTTATACATTTTATCCCACATTAATTTAGGATTTAAATGATAATTTTGAGCTTAATGTGACTTTTGTGCACTATTAGATTAATTGGTTGATTTTTGGATTTTGCATAAAAATTGAGATTTTGAATTAAAAATATAAATATTTTGTGATTTCCTATTTTTGATTTGGAATTAATTTTTCCTATTTCTTTGGAAACAAGTCTCATATTCTTAGAAAGATTAATTTTAGAAAGTTTTGCAATTTCTTACCTAATTTTTCTACATATTTAATATTTAATTTTTGATTATCTTTGGATATAATCTACATTAATGAATGCACTTAAATTCTTGTAGGTCAAGAAAGAACATATAGGAAATCTAATGGTCCAAGATTGTTTCTTGGGATTTAAGCACAATCCAATGGCTAATATCAAGTGGGCCAATTAATTACTAATGGACTTGAGCTTTGGGTCCATAAAAATTTCCTTTTCTCCCATCAAAATAATCCCTCCAGACATGCCTAAATATCACTTTTCCTTCTCCATTCACACAAATGGACAATTTTAACGCCAACTCTCTCCTTTCCCTCATTCACGTCACGCAACCTACCACTAACTGAATAACCATCTTCCTCTCACATTCATCTATTTCCTTGAGGCGATCCAGTTCCCATCTCCACATCATCATCAACTTTCATCAATTCATGGCCATAGCATCAAACAATTTTAGAGGAGAAGACAATTTGATGGCAGCTTAAGCTTATTAGGGAGACAACTTGGGAGGAGCATGAAGGAGGCTTGAGCCTTAGGCTAACACTTGAAGACCACAAGGGAGTGATATTCCATTTCTCTGTTTAATTCAAGGACTTGAAATTATTTAGTTTTAAATAATTTTAAGTTGTATTTTTGTTGAGACAATTTAGTTCTAGATTGTCATTTTTATTCT
Organism: Neltuma alba; assembly: GCF_004799145.2. NCBI lineage: Eukaryota > Viridiplantae > Streptophyta > Magnoliopsida > Fabales > Fabaceae > Neltuma > Neltuma alba. The sequence continues at coordinate 32,286 of NW_021632529.1, forward strand.
TGGATTGGATTGATATTTGGATATTATTTGTGCAGAGATACTTGTTGGAATTAATGTTTAGGAATTTATAATTGAGTTTTCATTATGAGTTTAATTATCAACATGGTTTGAATTGCAAAATTTGGGTTATTTTGCCTCCTAATTGTTTAATTAAGTTGGTTAATTGTCTAATTGTTTAATTGGATAATTTCAAACATAATTTCCAAAATTAATTTGAGTTGTTTTCATTGGTTTTTAATAAGCTTAATTAACCAACCTTATACTATTACGAGTTCTCTAATAGTTTAAGGTTTCTTTTTTTTTTTTGAAATTGAGGGTTCTTTTTGTTTTAAGTAGGTAATTAAGTTTATTAATTCCACTCTCTTATCACTTTCCTTTGGTCTAATTAACTGATTAAGGTTATGAAGGTTAAATCCATGCAAATCCTAAGTTGTCCTCACTACCTTACCTGAAGAGAAACTTCTTGATTTTTTACTTGTTAATTTTCTTTGCTCTTTAGTCAATTTTCCTTATTTATTATTTTAATTTTTTCCAAAAAAATCGCCCCAAAAATATTGCATTACATTCATTTAGTTTAATTTAATTTTCTTACGGATTTTAGGACATTTGCATCTTGCATTTAGAATTAGAATTTTGCATTTTTGTTAGGGTCCAATTTATTGCATTTCTTTTTATCACCTAAATTTTTACCTAAAGAAACCCATAACTTGCTTCTTGGAAGTAATGACCTAGGTTGATCCTAAACTTCAAATTAATTAGGAGCTAGTTTAATTGAGTGCTTTGACGACAGAGGCATCATCAATTTTGGCACCGTTGCTGGGGAGCAATGGTTAGACTTTAGGTTTGAGTTCTAGGTGATTTTGCATATTTTTTCTGTGTAAATTTTTGTTTTGGTTTTTTGGTGCATTTTTCTCCCATTTCACTTTGATTTGTGATAGTTGCTTAGTGCATGACTAGATCCTCTAGCAAAGAATTGTTTGAATTTGATCCTGTGATTGAGAGGAATTTTCATCAAAGAAGGAGAGCTCAAGCTAATAATCTTATAGGAAGTGATTCTTCTGTTAAGTTAACTGCTAATTTCTCTAATTCTAACAGTAGCATGGCTAATCCTGCTAGGACTATCAAGGAATTAGTTTCGCCTGATTTGCATTTTCAAAATTAGTGCATTAATTATCCTGATATTGACACTGATTTTGAGTTAAAGTCTGGATTGATTCACTTGCTTCCAAAATTTAATGGCCTTGCAGGTGAGGATCCATATAATCACTTGAAGACTTTTCATATGATTTGTACTGCTATGAAGCCTACTAGTGTGTCTAAGGATCAGATTAAGATGCTTGCCTTCCCACTTTCTTTGGAAAGTTCTGTGAAGAATTGGCTTCTTCGGTTACCTCCTAGATTCATTACTTCATGGGACTAACTGAAAAGGTCATTTCTGGAAAAGTATTTCCCAGCATCTCGTACTTCCTCTATCAGGAAGGTTGCCGACAAATGTCTGGGGAATCCTTATATGAGTATTATGAGTGCTTTAAGGCATTGTTATCTAGTTGTCCTCATAGCCAAATTTTAGATACATTGCTGATTCAATATTTTCATGAAGGGATCTTGCCTTTTGAGAGAGATTTACTAGATTATGCTGCTGGAGGTGCTCTTCTTGACTTGACTGTTAAAACTGCTTGGAGATTGATTGAAAAGAAAGCTGAAAATACCTAACAGTTTGGTACTAGGTAGTAAGCTAGAGTAAATGAAGTTGAATTGCATTCATCTTATTTTGAGTCTCATCTTGAGAGCAAAATTGATAAGTTACCAGATTAGAAAATGGTTGTATTTCAGATTAAAAACTCCCAAAATATGGCTCCTTCTGTGGGATCTTCTTCCCCTTTCATCCCACAAGCTGACTCTACAGCTCTAATTGAGCCACTTTGATCTATTTGCTCTCTAGCTACTCACACCACTGACTCTTGCCCTTACCTAAATGACGGAGTTAACTCGTGTAATACAATATACCACACTAAGCCTATGACTCAAGGTGGCCAGAAATATGATCCTTACTCAAATACATACAACCCTGGATGGCGTGACCATCCAAATCTCAGATATGGGAGTGGCCAGCCTCAACAATCACAGTTCAATCAAGGTGTAAACTCTTCTGGTGGTAAAATGTTCCAACCAGTTAGGCAAACTATGCCCAATCAAGATGAGAGTTCAAAGTTAGAAGGCATGATGAAACTCCTGATAGATAAGTTAGAATAAAGGATTTGCAACATAGCCAAGAAATTCAAAATCTTCAAACTCAGATTGGGCAGTTATCTAATGTACTTAGTAATATGCAAAGTCAAAGCTCAAGGAAGCTGCCATCTCAGGTAGTAGTTAACTCTAATGTTGGCACCCAGCAGAATCCTAACAATGGTAGGGTTAATACTATATCTCTCAGAAGCAGAAATTCAATTACCTCCGCAGATCCTATCACTACTTATGCTTCAAAGGATGAGAAAGCTATCATTAAAAATTCTCCCCCTACTTCCATATCGCATAATAAGTCCACTTTATCAAAACCACATGTGGAATTGCAAGAAGAGCAACAAAAGATGGGGAAGAGAAGAAAGTGAGTGAGCAAGTCTTACCTTTTCCTATAGGGGTGATTAGAGCTGGAAGGAGAAAGAAAGAAGCTAAGATGTTCAAAGAGGTTTATGATATCTTTAAAAAGGTGATGATCAATGTTCCATTAGTTAATCTAGCTGCACAAGTGCTTAAGTATGCAAAGTTTTTGAAGGAGTTGTGTATCACCAAGAGAAGGTTTAAGCATGATGGGAAAGTTGACTTATGGGTGGTTGTCTCTTCTCTTTATCAGATGCCAATGCCAGTGAAGTGCAAGGATCCTGGTAGCTTTCTCATACCTTGCACCATTGGCAACATTGAGTTTTCATATACTTTAGCAGATCTAGGAGCAGTTATCAATGTCATGACAAAATCAGTTTTTGCTCAACTGCAAGGTGTGGATCTTAAGCCTACAAATCTAATTGCTTCCCTTGCTAATAGATGCTGTGTAGTTCCAGAAGGAGTCTTGGAGGATGTCTTGGTTAAGGTAAAAGATCTCATATTTCCTGCAGACTTCTATGTTCTTGATATGGATGATGCTAGATTTAGGCAAAAGGGACATTCATCTTTGATTTTGGGTAGACCATTTCTTAAGACTACTAGGGCTATGATAGATGTGCATGCTGGTACTCTTACTATGGAATTTGCTGGTAAAATCATTAGATTTGATGTGCTTGACTCTATAAGAGATCCACCTGATAGCTGTACTGAGATTGATGTTAGTTTTATTGATGTTATCACTGATAATACTGTCATAGATTTTAGAGATAGTATGATAACTAGATCATTTGATATTATTGGCTTAGATAATTCTATCTCTTGTTCATGTTCTGAAATTGGTAGTTGAGATACATACACTGGTATAGATGCTGCTAATATTGATGTTTTCACTGATTTCATTGAGATTGTTAGACATTCTAGTTTTGATTCTTCTATGCCTGTCTATAGCATTAGCATTTTTAGTGATTCCTCATCTAGTACTTCTGTTGATTCACATAGACTCTCTCAGTTACTTAGTGTGATTGATGTTACAGATGCAATTGATTCATCTTTATTACCTGATTCTAAGCTGTTAGTTAATATTGATCATGTCCGTGATATAGAGATCTTTGATTTTGACCCCGATGTTGCTTCTGACATGAGTGCTACTAATGGCACTTCTTTTGTGAATTATGGCATATTACCTGATTGTTATGCTGTTACTAATCCTGCTAATGATTCCCAAGTTGGGAAAGTCTACTCTTTTGCTTGTGAATCTTCAGTGCGGGTTTCTAGTTTAACTAACATTGATCTAAAGCACCCTATACCCTCAACTGAGCAAGCTCTCTCTTTAGAGCTAAAGCCACTTCCTAATTCGCTAAAATATGCCTATCTGGGTAAAGATGAGATATTGCCAATGATTGTAGCTAGCAATATAGCTGTTGATGAAGAAATTTGCTTCCTGGAGGTGCTAAAAAGAAGGATGAAAGCTATTAGATGGACTCTTGCAGATATTCCTGGAATTAGCCCTAATGTGTGCATGCACTGGATTTTGTTAGAAGATATTGCCAAAGCTGTGCGCTAGCCACAGAGGTGACTTAACCCATCGATTCTTGATGTGGCAAAGAAAGAGGTTTCTAAACTACTTTCTGCAGGTATAATCTATCCTATTTCTGATAGCTAGTGGGTTAGTCCAGTTCAGGTAGTTCCAAAAAAGACTGGCATTACTATTATTTGTAATGATAAAGGTGAGCTTGTTCCAACTAGATTTCAAAATAGCTGGAGGGTATGTATTGATTATAGAAAGTTAAATTCTATGACCAGAAAAGATCATTACCCCCTTCCCTTTATAGATCAAATGCTTAAAAGATTGGCTGGTTGATCCGATCATTGCCTTTTAGATTGTTTTTCTAGATACTTTCAGATTTCTATTACATGTGAAGATTAGGATAAGACCATATTCACATGTCCATTGGGAACCTTAGCATATAGACGTATGCCGTTTGGCTTATGTGATGCACCTGGTACTTTTCAACATTGCATAGTTTCCATATTTTTTGATTTTCTTGAGCATTGCATGGAAGTATTTATGGATGATTTTACTATCTATGGTGATTCTTTTGATGCATGCT
>NW_021632530.1:0-65982 GCF_004799145.2 Neltuma alba
ATTTAGTAAAATGGCTCATTTTATTGCATGTTCTAAAAAACAAATGATGCTGTCTATATTGCTGACTTGTTTTTCAAAGAAAATTGTTAGGTTGCATGGATTGCCCAAACCAGTATGAGTGACAGGGATGTGAAGCTCCTTAGTAAGCTAGGAACTAAGTTGTTATTTTCTACTATAGCACATCCCCAAATGATGCGTAAACTGAGGTAGTCAATAGAACACTTACTACCTATTACGTGCGATAATCCAAAAGAACTTGAAGAATTGGGTCAATTGTCTACTTTACATTGAGTTTGCATATAACAGAGTTGTTCACTCTTCTACTTCCTTCTCTTCATTTGAGGTTGTTTATAGCTTTAATCCTTTGTCTCCTTTAGATGTATTACCATTACCTTCTAATGAGCAAGCAAATCTTGATGGCAATAAAAAGGGTGAGTTTGTGTAGGGATTACATGATAAGGTGAGAGCCAACATAGAGAGGAAGAATGAGCAATATGCTAGGCAAGCTAACAAAGGTCATCGAAGGATTGTCTTTAAGCCTGAAGATTGGTTTGGGTATACCTACAGAAGAGAGATTTCTTGAACAACGCAAATCTAAGTTACATCCAAGAGGAGATGGTCCTTTCCAAGTCTTGGAGAGGATCAATGACAACACTTACAAAATAGATTTGCTTAGTTCCTATGGTAATGTTAGTGCTACTTTTAATGTGGCTCATTTATCTCCCTTTGATGCTGTAGATTCAGGACGAATCCTTTCGAGCAGGGAGGGAATGATGGAGGAGCATGGTGTGATCAAGAGCAAGGGCAAGAAGCCCAAACAAAGAAGTCCAACATTCAAAAGATCCATTACAAGGCATTAGAGGCCCAATGACAAGAGCAAGGACCAAAGCCATGAAAGAGGCCCTAAATTGGCTAATAAAAGAGCTAAAAGAGTTGAAGCCCATTTATTTGGAGGATGCACATTTTAGTGAGCCAAAAAAGAGTCCAAAAATAGTGATCACATTGCTAGAAGCCCAACAAGATGATGTACAAGGTCCATGTGGGTTCAAATTGAAGAATTCACTTAAAATACCATGTGACAAGCATGTGCCTTGGCCACCCCGAAAGCCACCATGGCATGTTAGTCATTGGAGTATGAACACTTCGACCTTGAGAAAACAAGAGCATGTTCTAAGAGCCCAAAAGGAGCATTGGAAGTCAATTCCTATGTTATTAAAGGCCTAACACAATTATATGTGCTTGAAGGAGTCCATTGGAGCTATAATCTTTTAAATTGGAGCCCATATGGATTGTGTTATGGACCATGAGAGTTTCAGAACGTCATTAAACCATATTCAAGCCCAAATGGATGTATAAAAGGCCCATACATGCTTATGGATGTGAATGGCATTTATGAAGATCCATTTGGAGGGTCCAAGAACATTCAACAGGTCAAGAAGGCATCATTATGAATTAATAATGATTTAAATTCGTTTTCAAGAATTTTCTTTTTCTTTATTTGCTTTGAATAAGGCCTTTTTGTCAAGGATTGTTTTAGAAGATCATGTTCTGGTATGGTTTCCTATTTTCAAATAGCAGACTTGTTCTTGAAGTTTAAGTTGTTTCCTTTTATTTCTATGTAATAAATGGTGCCTCCCATAGTCAAATAATTATTAATGAGGCGTTATCCCTAGCATTTATGTCTTTGGATGCTGATTCTAGAGTGTTTTATTGTTGCCTCTATATAGGCTGCGTTTTTGTAATTGAATTTAGACTTAGATGAATGAGAACTGAGTTTTTGCTTACATCCTTATATTCTCATGAGAATACTGGATAGTATCAAGGGATTGATTAACCTTGTGGTGTCTTCATGGCTAGGGTTGCAAGAGACAGGTTCTCTTAAGGTCCTACCTAGATCAACCGTCTGTTCATTACTTGATTCTAGCCGGTCTGCACGTCGCCCCATATCAAGATGTGCCACAGTAGAAAGCAACAACTTAGTTCCTAGCTTACTCTATAAAGTCCTCCAAAAATGGTAAAGGAACTTCACATGTAACCTAACAATGGTTTTAGGCAATCCATGCAACCTAACAATTTTCTTGAAAAACAAGTCAACAATATGGACCTTAAGAGAACTTGTGTCTTACAACCCTAGCCATGAAGACACCACAAGTTGATCATATGTATCAAGGGAGTGCCCTTGATACAGTCGAGTATTCTCACGAGAATATAAGGATGCAAGCAAGGCTCACACAAATAGAAATAAAATTCTCATTATTCAAAATCATTTCCCCCATGAAAAGAGTACATATTGAATTATTTATAGACTAAGACTCTTGGAAACCCTAATTAATAACCAAAGCCCTAAAAGCCCATTATAAGCTATTAGAGATTAAAACACTAACTAAATAAACATAAAAAATAGATGCGAAAATACAATAAAATTAGAAAAATCAAAAGACCTTCTAGAATATTCTAACTTGTTAGTCAACATAGAATAATCTAGATCACACACTACCTAGAATGATCCCATCATTAATGAGAAGGATCTCATTTGACTCTACTAATTAATAAAATATATATTAGGTAAGTCATTGCCTTCAAGAAGCAGTCAATACAAAAAAGGAAAGTTTAAATTAGGAAACTACTTAAGGCAAATAGAATCCTAATTAATGTCATATAAAATCAATCTTGATGCTTCTTGAATCTTCTTGGACCTTTCAAATGGATCTTCATAAATGCTATTCATGTTCATAAGCATGTATGGGCTTTTTGGACATCCATTTGGGCTTGAATATGTTGAATCACGTTATGGAACTCCCATGGTCCATAACACAATGCATTTGGGCCCCAATAGGAAAGATTTTAGCTCCAATGGATCCTTCCATGCACATATAATTGTGTTGGGCCTTTAATAACATAGGAATTGGATTCAAATGCTCCTTTTGGGCTCTTAGAATGTGCTCTTCTCTTTCTCACCATCCAAATGTTCATGCTTCAATGACTAACATGCCATGGTGGCTTTCGGGGTGGCCTTCCACGTCACGTCAAGCTTTGCATGTGTCTGTGTCATCATCCAAGGAATGATTCATGTCATCCTCCATGTAAGTATTCTTGATCTAGAGATGCATCGAACACTTTGGATGGCTTATTGGACTTTAGGACCTTTATATGGAATGCCTCCTGGTATGCTATCATGTTTATTCTTCAAATCCATTTGCATTATGTTCTTGCTGTAACTGTAAGGGTCATACAACCTCTTCTTGTCATCAGAAGAAGAAAGAAACCTATGGGACATTAAAATTGGTGCCCAAAGGTACATATTACCACGGACAAACCAGACTAACCAAAAGGACCCAAGAAGGTATGGGTACCTAAAATGTGATTTTTTGTTACAGGTATATCTCAAAGCATTCAGAACAAACAAATGTTACATTGACAGTGGATGCTCCAGACACATGACGGGTGACAGTGACAAATTCTCAACACTCAAACCCAAAGAAGGTGGTAAAGTGAGCTTTGAAGGGAATTAATCTGGAAGATAGTAGGAATTGGAGAAGTAGGAAGTGACAAAGGAATGAAAGTCGAAGATGTGTACTACGTTGAAGAATTATGTCACAACCTACTTAGTGTTAGCTAGAGTACTCACAAGAATAACTGGGTGATTTTTGATTCAAAAGAATGCCTGATCATTAGTAAAGATGACCTACCACTCAGGAAAGAGGAACTAAATGTGAAGCTCAGAGCTCCAATGGACGGTAACTGCTATACTGTTCAAATTGATTCTAAGCTGGCTAAAAATTGCTTTGTCAGTAAAAATGAAGAAAGTTGGCTTTGGCATAAATTGTCTTTGCTCATGTTAATATGAATCAACTTTCAAAATTAACAAAAAGAGATTTAGTTATTAGTCTACCTAAAATCCAGTTTGAACATGACATTATCTATGATGCAACTTGTTAGAAGGGCAAACAAACAAAGTCCTCGTTCAATCAAAGAAGACAGTCTCAACTGAGAGACCACTCTAAATGCTTCACATGGATTTGGTTGGTCCATTAAGAGTCAAAAGTTTCGATGGAAACTTATATACTCTTGTGATAGTTGATGACTATTCAAGATTTACCTAGACTTTGTTTCTTTCCTCCAAAAACGAGACATTTAGTACATTCATTGTTTTTGCTAAAAAGGTCCAAAATGAGAAAGGTGTTTCTATTGTGTCATTAGGACTGATCATGGAGGAGAATTTGAAAACGATGAATTCGTGGACTATTATGACGAACATGGGATTGACCACAACTTCTTAGCACCAAGAACTCCTCAACAGAATGGAGTTGTGGAAAGAAAGAACAGAGTGCTCACGGAGATGGCCAGAGCAATACTAAATGAAAAAAGAATCTCTCAAGTGTTCTAAGCAGAAGAACGCTGCTTAGGAAGACTTCTTACGAGCTGTACAAGGGAAGAAAGCCTAACTTAGCCTATTTGAAGGTTTTTGGAAGCAAATGTTATATCTACAACAACAACAAAGAAAATCTCGTCTAAAACTGATAAAGGTTTATTTCTGGGTTATTCTAATTGTAGTAAAGTTTACAGTGTTTTTAATAAAAGAACTTTTACTATTGAAAAATTAATTCATGTAATGTTTGCCGAAACTAAGTTGATTTTAAAATCTCTAGATGATGATGCTGAGATTGTTCAAAACTTTAAAAAAGATCATCCTTCTGTAAAAAATAATGAAAATAAAGATGATTCAATTGAAATGTTGTCTCAAAATAATTTAGATCAACCTAAGGCTTGGAGACATAACAAAGATCATCCTCTAGAACAAGTCATTGGTGAAGTTAATGAAGGGGGAAAAACCTAGAGACAAGTGTTCAATAAAGAATGTTTCTTTGCATTTATCTCAAACATTGAACCAACCAATGTGGACGAAGCTTTATATGATGAATTCTAGACAGCAGTAATGCAGGAAGAGCTGAACTAATTTGAGAGGAATCAAGTTTAGGACTTGGTACCCAGACCTAATAACTATCCAGTCATAAGCACCAAATGGGGTATTTAAGAATAAGCTCGATGAATCCACACAACTCATAAGAAACAAAGCCAAATTAGTGGCAAAAGGCTATAATCAAGAAGAAGGTATTGCTTATATGCTCCAATGGCTAGATTGGAAGTCATATGAGTACTCCTAGCCTTTGCCTGTATGAAGGATTTTAAATTGTATTAAATGGATGTCAAATGCCTCTTTAAACTTACATTATGGAAGAAGTTTTTATTAAACAATCTCTTAGTTTTGAGGACCCAAATCTTCCTGATCATGTTTATAAATTAAAAAAGGCTTTATATGGTTTGAAACAAGCACCTAGAGCTTGGTATGAACAGCTTAGTACTTTTCTAATAGAAAATGGTTTTGAGAAAGGCAAGGTTGATGCAACACTCTTTATCAAAAGGAACAAGAAAGAATTATTAAGTGTTTGAATTTATGTAGATGATATTATATTCGATGCTACTAACAAAGGTCTTGGCCAAGAGTTTGCTAAGTTAATACAAGGTGAATTTGAGATGTCAATGATGGGAGAATTGAATTTCTTCCTGGGGTTGCAAATCAAACAGAAGAAGAATGGGATATTCATATCTCAAACAAAATACCTCAAAGAACTACTGAAGAAATATGGTTTGGAGCAAGCTAAGAGCATAAATACACCTATGAGCTAGTAGACCAGACATTTCTTGAACTCATATTGCAGCTTCCCTATCTGGTCTAGCCCGGGTTGCCATGAGTTACGTCATCATCTTTTAGTGTTCCCCTAGACAATTTACTAGGGCCTCTAATGGATTCATAAAGGATCTAACCTGCTCCTCTTGTTTTGTTCTCATCTGAATATTAGTATTGAATCATCTTGATGTCTTCCTTTGCATTAAAAGAAATACAGAGATCACATGTTTACATTATATACCTTTGCATTTATTATTATTATAGCATAACAATCATAAGCGTTTCACCTTTATATCAGAATAAATAGCCAATACTTAGTACTATTGGTGCCTTAAATAAATTTCTGATTGTCCTTTAAAAAATTGAATTAATCTCTTTTCCCCTTGCTTTACCTTTATCGAGATTTCATTATTCTGTTAGCATATCGAAACATAAGCTACTATTCCTCTTACCTATTTGGCTCTACTAATGCCATCTCTTTTCGAGGAAAATCTCTTGACTTTACTTATCTTATTCAAGACTTTCAATTTAATCATTATTTTTCTAAAGGGAAGTTTGTCAATATTCCCCTATTATTCTTTACTTCTTTTCTGTGTCTACTTCCCTTGAAGTAGTCACCTTATAATGCATCAACCAAATAACTAAATATAAATCCAATCACACACAATAATCCATCATCAAATAGACACAATCTAATTCCCAGACCATAACAACAACCAATCACATTTGGTGTCATACAGCAATCAATATAGTGCAGCTATACAGAGCCAGAACCTTTACTCTGATACCAAAAAGTGTAACATCTCTAAATATTTCATTATATGTCAATTATAATGCATTTCCAAACGTTTTCGGTTGAAAAATTTCAGTTTCAAAATTTCACCTTTGATTGTGTCCGTACACTGTTCATCCAAATTTTGGCCAATTTATAACTAAATCTAGAAAAATCAAAATGAGGTGGTTCTAATTTTTACACGAAACTTGCTAAGAGTTCTATAGAGAAAAAATATTCATTAGACTCAATTCCATCTGGAACAGCACCAGAAAATTCGACAAAGTGCATTGTTCATATGGTAAATTTTTAAATTTTCAAGATTTTAGTCAAACTTTAGAAGGGCTATTTGCACAAAAACTTTAGCCAAATTTTAGCACAAAAATCTAAATTTAATATTTTACCACTTGTTTTAAAGCTAAAAATGAGATCTATTTGCTTGTAAAATTTCATGCCCAAATTCCAATAATTGCTCATTATTTTATGTGCCACAAATTTGGCATTATCTAAGGAGATTTTATCCCCTAATTCCCTTTTCTTTAATTTTTATTTCCCTTTTTCCTTGTCCTTAACCTTGTGTCATTGTACCATTCCATATTCCAACACTAGGACATATTTACATCATAACGTTATCTAAGATTCATTACAGCTTAGCATAAAGTTCATTAAAAACATAACATAACAAAACAGTGACATCAATTCCACAATGCTCTTCTATCCCAACACCAATTCCTTGCCTTGATCCATAGTTGAGCCACTTCCTAAATGAGACATAATTTCACAGAGGAATGAGATTTCATGAAAATCTTAGTAGCACTGAAATTACAATTATTATAGAACTCCAAGACATCCTCAAGTCACATAAAATCATACTTATTCTCATGCTAGGAAAGGAACGTCAACACTTCCACATTAACATAAATCAATGCATTTGGCCAAAGCATAAATAAAGGTCGCTCAACCAACTAATATCACAACACAAGTCTCTTGATCCAAGCAAACAACATGTCACATTTAACAAGCAAGATAAACAATTAAATTATAATTCAAAGCTACCTTTTATCACTTGAACACTAGATTACTTCAAGGAATAAAACTTCTCCTTGGTTCCTCCTCACAATGCCTATTAAACTAAGTATAAACATAGACCACATTAATCACTAAACAACTTAATTACAATTCTTGAACTTTAACTTAATAATTTCTCCTTTTTTCTTTGATTTTTAACAAAGTGATTCCTCCTTTAGAATCAATAACTTCATGATTCATTCCTATACAATTTTTTTATGAGGAATCCAAATATGCAATTAGATTTTTGAAATTCAAACTCCTTCCCCATGAACTTGGTTTAGCCAAATAGGGGGTTATAACTTCCAAAAATTTCATTTTTGATTCCAATAATTTTAAACACTTCCCAACCATATATCCCTACACAAAAGCATGTTTTAAAGCAATTGAAACTATCAAATTAAGCCAAAACAATCAGCTCCTGCATGAACAGTGATTGGCCAAACAGGAACCCTAAAACCCTAACTTTGATTTTCTTCCAAAAATCAATCCATAAACCATTTAATCTTGCTTATTCCACTTGATTAAGGTTTCTATCCTTCCCTCAGCATCACATGGCTGGACCGAATTTGACAGCATTTTCCCATGATTTTTCCAAGCCAAGATCCTAATCCAATTAATGTAAAACTTAGGGATAATGATGCTTAAACATACCTTAATGTTTCCTTCATCTAAGTTGGATGATTCCTTGCCTAAAACACTTGAAATTTTCAAACAATAGGGCTGGAGCTACAGTAACAGAGTCTCCCCTTGTTTTTTCTAATTTTCCAAATTTGTTTTTTCCAGGGGGTATTTATAGAAAATTGGTCTGCCCTTCTCCACTTGATTTGGATGCCCAAAATGACAGATAAGAGGGTGTGTTGGCAGCCATCAAGTGCAAGGGAAATTTAGATTTGAACAAGTGTCCAAGCTCTAGATTATTCCAACAATTATCCCTTAATTTTTATATTTTTCTTTAATTAATTTGAAACCTCCAGATCCTGCACGAAATCGGGCCCCTATTAGACTCAATGTGGGCCCCACAAAGGGTTTGCAAATAAATATTTAGATAATTTATCCATCTTCTTTTCAAATTTATTGAGGCCTTGATATGAGGGGACATACGGACCGGCTAGAATCAAGTTACGAACGAATGGTTGATCTAGGTAGGACCTTAAGAGAACCCGTCTCTTACAACCCTAGCCATGAAGACACCATAAAGTTGATCAATCCCTTGATGCTGTTGAGTATTCTCACGAGAATACAAGGATGCAAGCAAAGCTCACACTGAGAGAAATAAACTCAATTCTCATTCATCTAAATCTTAATTTCAATTACAAAAAATGTAGCCTATATACGTAACAATAGAACACTCTAGAATCAGCATCCTAAGACATAAATGCTAGGGATGATGCCTCATTAATGATTATTTGACTATAGGAGGCACCATTTATTACATAGAAATAAAAGGACATAACTTAAACTTCAAGAACTAGTCTGCTATTTAAAAATAGGAAAGTAGATCAAAACATGATCTTCTAGAACACTCCTTGACCAAAAAAACGAATTTAAATCATAATCAATTCATAATGATACCTTCTTGATCCTTCTTGAAGATTCTTGAACGTCACTTGTGATCATTGTCCAAGGCACATGTTTGTCACATGGTATTTTAAGTGAATTCTTCAATCTGAACCCCACATGGGCCTTGTACATCATCTTGTTAGGCTTCTAGCAATGTGATCACCATTTTTGGACTCTTTTTAGGCTCATTAAAATGTGCTTCTTCTAAATAAATGAGCTCCAGTTCTTTTAGCTCTCTTATTAGACAATTTAGGGCCTCCTTCATAACTTTCGTCCTTGCTCTTGTCATTGGGCCTCCAATGCCTTATAGTAGATCTTTTGGAATGTCAGACTTCTTTGTTAGGCTCTTTGCCTGTGTACTTGATCACACCACGCTCCTCCATCATTCCCTCCCTACTCAAAAGGATTCGTCCTCGAATCTGCAACATCAAAGAGAGATAAATCAGCAACATTAAAAGTAGCACTAACATTACCATAGGAACTAGGCAAATTTATTTTATAAGCATTGTCATTGATCTGCTCTAAGACTTGGAAAGGACCATCTCCTCTTGGATGTAACTTAGATTTGCGTTGATCGGGAAATCTCTCCTTCGGCAGGTGTACCCAAATCCAATCTCCAGGCTCAAAGACAATCCTCTGATGACCTTTGTTAGCTTGCCTAGCATATTGCTCATTCTTTCTCTCTATGTTGGCTCTCACCTTAGCATGTAATCCCTACACAAACTCAGCCTTTTTCTTGCCATAACGATTTGCTTGCTCATTAGAAGGCAATGGTAATATATCTAAAGGAGACAGAGGATTAAAGCCATAAACAACCTCAAATGGAGAGAAGGAAGTAGAAGAGTGAACAACTCTGTTATATGCAAGCTCAATATGAGGCAGACAATTGACCCAATTCTTCAAGTTCTTTTGGATTATTGCACGCAACAAGGTAGTAAGTGTTCTATTGACTACCTCTGTTTGCCCATCAGTTTGGAGATGTGCCACAGTAGAAAACAACAACTTAGTTCTGAGCTTACTCCATAAAGTCCTCCAAAAATGGCTAAGGAACTTCACATCCCTATTACTCACAATGGTTTTGGGCAATCCATGCAACCTAACAATTTCCTTGAAAAACAAGTCAGCAATATGGACTGCATCATTTGTTTTAGAACATGCAATAAAATGAGCCATTTTACTAAATCTATCAACCACAACAAAGACACTATCCTTTCCAGATTGAGACCTTGGCAAACCCAACACAAAATCCATAGAAATATCTACCCAATGTTGGGAAGGCACAGGTAAAGGGGAATACAAGCCATGAGGTTGAACCTTAGACTTTGCATGCTTACATGTGACACATTTGGTACAAAAAGAAATGACATCTTTTCTCATATGAGGCCAATAAAAGTGTTCATGCAAAATATTTAATATTTTATCAACACCAAAGTGAGCCATCAAACCATCACCATGAGTTTCTTTTACAAGCAGTTCACGCATAGAGCAATTAGGAATGCACAATTTATCTTTCTTAAAAACAAACCCATCAGATCTATAAAAGTCATTCACCCCATGCTTTTCACAAGAAAGCCAAATTTTGAAAAAATCATAATCAGAGTCATACAGCCCTTTCAATAATTCAAATCCAAGTAATCTAGCATGAAGAGAAGTGATAAGAGAATACCTCATAGAAAGAGCATCAGTAACAACATTCTCTTTACCTTGCTTATGCTTGATCACATAAGGAAATGTCTCTATGAACTCCAACCAGCGAGCATGCCTCTTGTTAAGCTTACCTTAAGACTTTAGAAACTTCAAACTTTTATGATCAAAGTGAATAATGAACTTCTTGGGCCATAAATAATGCTGCCATGTTTCTAAAGTTCGTTTTAAAGCATAGAGTTCCTTATCATAAGTAGAGTAATTCAAAGAAGCTCCACTTAATTTCTCACTGAAGTAAGCAAGAGGCCTAGACTCTTGCATTAGAACAGCACCAATACCAATCCCAGAAACATCACATTCAACTTCAAAAACTTTATTAAAATCAGGTAAACACAAAAGTGGTGCATTGGTTAATTTCTCTTTCAAGGTATTAAATCTTGTGTTTTACCCCATTTAAATGTCACATGCTTCTTAACAAGCTCATTTAGAGGCGCAGCAATAGTTAAAAAATCTTTGACAAACCTCCTATAGAAACTTGCTAGTCCATGGAAGCTCCTGACTTCATTGGCATTCTTTGGGGTTGGCCAATCTCTTATAGCTTTCACCCTTTCCTCATCCACACGGATCCCTTAAGCACCTACAACAAAATCAAGAAACACAATAAAATCCATGCAAAAAGAGCATTTTTAAAGATTAGCATATAAGCTATTCTCCCTAAGAGTTTGAAACACCTCATGCAAGTGAATATGGTGCGAACCCACAAGAAAAAAATCCCACGAACCCACAGCCGATCTGAATATACGCACCCCAAGAACATAAACAAAGGTCTGGTGATCCACTTGAACCCTTGAACACGGGAGAACAAGGACCCGAAGTGTTGAAAGACGCCACAAGGTTGATCAAGCCTTGATAAGTCTGTTAGTTCAATGAAGAACCCTAAAGAGAACCCCTCTCAAGTTAGAAATTGCAAAATGCAAGTTTTTCATTCAAATTCCAAATTCTCCCTACCAAAATGAGGGTTACAATATCTTATAGAGGATACATTCAAGATTTGACCTAAAAAGCATTAAATGCAATCTAGAAAATCAAAATATAATAAATTCATAAGGACTTGATTTAGGTAACTTGGAAATTCAAAAGTCAAATCTGCCAACTAATTATGAATTTTCGCTCAAATGCATTTAATGAAATATAATAAGCATATCAAGCCCAAAATATGATTAATTAGGCCCAAATGAGTCTTCTCATGTGTTGTACTTGATCCAAGCTCCTTAAATTGAAGTTTCCAAGCCCAAAATATGATCAGTAGCTCCATTTTCAGCCAAAATGACATTAGTGACGTCCTCAGCATTTTTATCCAGATTTGATGCTCCAATAAATGCCATTTGCTTTGTCGAGGTGTCTTGCACTAGCCCACTCAAAGCTTCCTTAATTCTTTTAGCTCTTGCTCTTGTGATTGGTCCAGTTGGGATTTGCAATGGATTATTGGAAGTTGAGGAGTTAGCTTGCTGTATCGCATCAGAATAACATGGACATCTATTGTTCTACTATAGACAAGAATATCATCAAAGTAGACAACCACAAACTTCCCAATAAATGAACGAAAAACATGATTCATCAAGCTCATGAAAGTGCTAGGTGTATTAGTTAATCCAAAAGGCATAACTAACCATTCATACAATCCAAATTTAATTTTAAATGCTGTTTTTCATTCATCTCCCTCTTTCATGCGAATTTGATGATAACCACTCCTAAGATCAATTTTAGAGAATAAAGTAGCACCACGCAATTCATCCAACATGTCATCTAATCTAGGAATGGGGTAGTGACACTTAACTGTTATTTTGTTTATGGCTCTACAATCAACGCACATTCGCCACGAACCATCTTTCTTAGGCACTAAGAGTACCGGAACAACACATGGGCTCAAGCTTTCTCTCACAAACCTTTCCTCATAAGCTCATCTACTTGGCGTTGAATTTCTTTAGTTTCCTCAGGATTGGCTTTATAAGCAGGTCTATTAGGTAGAGAAGCTCCAGGAATAAAATCAATCCTATGCTCAATTCCTCTCAAGGGAGGAAGCCCATCAAGTATCTCATCTGGGAATAAATCACCAAATTCCTGCAACAAAAACGCCACACTAGAGGAGGGCAAAGAGGGGTTAAGATCGTTAGTGGAAAAATAAGCATCCTTACACATAAGCACCAAGACTTGCTCACTCAACACTGCTCTCTTAACCTCACTTTTTCCAGAAATTAAACCCTCTATCTTTTTTTCACTTTTCTCATGTTCTTTCTTTTCCACTCTCTCCTTTTCTTTTAACTCATTCATTCTTTTGCAATCCTACTCAATCCTCACTTGGTCCTCATAAGCTTCTTTTGGCCTAAGAGGCTTCAATACAATGATTTCTCCATTGAATGGTATAGAATAATAATTTTTGTAACAATCATGGTGTGAGCTTTGCTATTAAATTGCCATGGCCTTCCAAGTAAGAGATGTCCAGCAAGCATTGGAACCACATCATATAGAACTTCAGTATGATAGTTCCTAATAGAAAAAGAAACCAAAACCTGCTTAGTGACTTTAGCCTTAGCACTATCATTCAACCATTGCAAGTCTAGCTTTTCAACAAGGTTTAGGATGCTTCATAGTAGGCAAGTCCAGCTTTTCAACAAGTAAGGTACTAGCAGCATTAGTAACACTACCACTATCAATAACCATGCTGCATACTTATTCTTTATGAAACACCTATTGTGGAAGATAAGCTCTCGCTGCTTTTTCTCATCATCTTCCTTTACATGAATATTTAGGACTCTTCTAGCCACCAATGCTTCTCCCGTAACAGGTTCAGCTTCATCAATCTCCAATTCAGAGTCAGTCACCAAAGAGGGCATGTCATCATCACTTTTATCGCTAGAATGTTCACTATCATACTCACCACTGTCTTTGATAATGATGGCTCTCTTATTGGGACGTTTGGAAGGAATATGCCCCTTCCCATTACATCTAAAACATTAAAGAGAAGAGGTTTTATTAGTAGAAGAAGTGTTAGAGTCAAGTTTCTTACCACCATCACCCTTGGGCTTTGATTCCTCCTTGGCCTTAGGGGTGAATCTTGCTGCATCCTTAGCCTTGGAATCCTTCCACTTGGAGGTTGTTTTAGAGTCCCTCCAGTCGTAGGATGAGGATTTGGAGTGTTTCTCTTTAAACCGTTTTTCAACTTTGATGGTTTTGTGCACCAACTCCTCCTTATCAACAAAAGTGTACATCTCAACTTTGTCTCTAATTTCAGGTCTCAGACCATCAATAATTATACTCATGCTTGATTCTTCATCTTCTTGTACTCCAGCACGTATCTTAAGAAGATTCGGCTCATGTACATACTCTTTTACTATCATAGAGTCTTGGCTAAATAGTCACAACTTTTTGTTAAGCTCTCGATAGTAGAAACTAGGAACATACTTCTTGCACATGAGTTTCTTTAGCTTCTCTCATGTACAAGGGGGACCTTTGCCCTTAAGGCATCTCTTAAGCTGTAAATCTTCCTACCAAATAGTAGCATAGTCAAAAAACTGAAATAAAGCTAATTTTACCTTCTTTTCTTCAGGTCAATTATTCAATCTGAAAATCGGCTCGAACTTCATCTCCCAATCAAGATATTTATTTGGATTGGTATTACCCTTGAAAGTAGGATACTTGATCTTTGGATCAATTATGGCCATGTCATTTTTGGAATGTTTGCTCCTACTCTTTGAAGTTGACGAACTAGATCTAATCACCTCGTCATCACTACTATCTGCTTTGGATATCTTTAACTCTTCCATTTCCATCTTGAGTTTGAGAAACTCACGAGGGCTATGCCTCATGAATACTTTGATATCTGTGTTGAATTCTTCATTATTGGATTCTTTCCCACTCATTTTAACCTGGGATGTTAGTTGAAGCAAAGAGAAAAAGAAATAATAGACCTCACCACTCTGCTCGTGTGTTCCACTCAATCAATTTGGTGCCACTCGTTTTTCTCTCAACTTTGGCTTTTATATTGAAGTAAAACACTCTTGCCTTTTACCACTCGAGCTAGTCTCTTATAGTATTCTTGATTGAAAATCAATAAAAAACCAAGAGACAATATTAGAAAGTGGTAACCGTCACAACCAAAAATTGTAAGAGTCGGCAACTATGTGAAAGAGGGGAAAAGATAAGAGATGAAAGAAGAAGGATAGGCAAAACATGAGGATGGAATGAAAGGAGGGGGAAAATGAGGAGAGAAGAAGTTTATGATGAAAAAAATAGATAGGGAAAAAAAAAGGTGGAAAAGGGAGGTAGGAATTGAAAATGAAAATAAGATTGTGAAAGTAAAGGAAAGTAGGAAACAAAGTAATTAGAAAAGGTACTACCTTAAGAAAACTTTAGAAAAGTAAGTACCTTGCAAGAAAAGAACTAAAATTAGGCAAGTAGTATGAAAAGGAAGGAAAAGGAATAGGAAACAAAAGAAAGAAGGAAACTTGAAGGAAGAAAATAGGAAAGTAGTATGAAAAGGAAAGGAATTCAAAATAGGAAACTACATTAAAAAAAAGTAAAAATAGGAAAGTAGGAGTCTTACCACCCAAGTATAAAGATTTAGGAAATTAATTGTGACTTGTAGTGGAAACTCTTTCAAATTAGGAAACTTGCCTTTTATGCTGCAATCTCCAAAATCTGAAACTCTTTTCTTTTTTCTTTTTTTCAGCAATTCTACAGCCTTTTTGTTTTCTTTTTTTTGTTTTTTTTTGTTTCAACACAACAACACTTTTTTTTCTTTTTTTTTCACGAATTTTTTTTTTTGCTACTCAAAAGAACAAAGCAAGTTAAATGAATAACAAACAATGGGTAGGAAGGAGATGAAAAGAAAAAAAAAACAAAAGGGATGGAAATAAGGAAGAAAGGAAGAAGACAGAATGAGGAGAATGGAAACGAAAGGAAAACGAAAGCAATAGAGAAGGCAAAAAAAATGAAAACACTAAAAGAATAGAACTTGAAAGCTAGCAAACCTTAGCTCTGATACCACTTGATATGAGGGGACATACAGACCAGCTAGAATCAAGTAACGAACGGACAATTGATCTAGGTACGACCTTAAGAGAACCCGTCTCTTACAACCCTAGCCATGAAGAGTACCACAAGGTTGATCAATCCCTTGATAATGTTGAGTATTCTCACGAGAATACAAGGATGCAAGCAAAGCTCACAGTGAAAGAAATAAACTCAATTCTCATTCATCTAAATCTTAATTTCAATTACAAAAAACGTAGCCTATATATACGCAACAATAGAACACTCTAGAATCAGCATCCTAAGACATAAATGCTAGGGATGATGCCTCGTTAATGATTATTTGACTATAGAAGGCACCATTTATTACATAGAAATAAAAGGACATAACTTTAACTTCAAGAACAAGTCTGCTATTTAAAAATAGGAAAGTAGATCAAAACATGATCTTCTAAAACACTCCTTGACCAAAAAAACGAATTTAAACCAAATCAATTCATAATGATGCCTTCTTGATCCTTTTTGAAGATTCTTGGACGTCACTTATGATTCTTGTCCTAGGCATATGTTTGTCACATGGTATTTTAAGTGAATTCTTCAATCTGAACCCCATATGGGCCTTGTCCATCATCTTGTTGGGCTTCTAGCAATGTGATCACCATTTTTGGACTTTTTCAGGCTCATTAAAATGTGCTTCTTCTAAATAAATGGGCTCCAGTTCTTTTAGCTCTCTTATTAGACAATTTAGGGCCTCCTTCATAGCTTTGGTCCTTGCTCTTGTCATTAGGCTTCCAATGCCTTGTAGTGGATCTTTTGGAATATCATACTTCTTTGTTTGGGCTCCTTGCCTGTGCTCTTGATCACACCATGCTCCTCCATCAGGCCTCCAACTACTTAAAATAATTATTTTTCTTTGATTTCCCAATATTTTTCTAAAAAACCTCTGTTTATGGGAAATTCTATAATGATTTGCTTTCACTGTAATTTTACCTTTCGAGCCTCAACCAAGTTTCAAAACTTCCAATTTATACTTTTCACATTTTTTTAGAAAATTTCTAGAATTTTTCTCAAATTTTCCTGTTTTGCCCTTTCTAGACCAATAATTACAAAAATGCCAACTCGGACCTTATCAGGTTTCACATCAAAAGTTGTTTTGTCTCCCCGTCTGATTCCTACATTGGCCCTCATCCAAATTTTTAATTCCCTGTGTCCAGGTGAAATTTTTCAGGATGTGACACTTGGACGCTGTCTTGTTTCGTGGTCAAGCAAGAAACAAACACTGTAACCATATCCTCTACAGAATCATAATATGTTGCCACTGCTATTTTGTGTGACAACACAAGCACAATTAGTCTGTCAAAGAATCCAGTTCATCATGTCCGTATGAAGCACATTAATGTTTGACATCACTTCATACAGGATCATGTTCAAAAGAAAGATGTGAAGGTAGAATTTATTCCTACTAACAGACATCTTCACAAAACCTCTTGACCAACAAAAATTCAATTACTTCAAACAATAATTGGAAATAGTAAATCCCAATGAGTTGTAAGGAATTTTACATTATTTCTTTGAGTATTTAAATTTAATGTTTTGATGATTAGAAAACTAACTTAAGCATTAAAGCAGATAGAAATTTGTTTTACAAGAAACTCTGTTTTGATACTGGAAAACAGAGGTTAACAGAGGGGGGAATGTTCGATAAAGACATCGATGATTATGCTTCAAAAATGACTCAACTTATCAATCCTAAATGATAATTGCAAGTTATGGATCAACTTATCGATCAACTAAAGTATGCGGAAGCATATGGAGGGTGACAAGAAGCAAATTATGCATAACATGTTTGATAATCTATTTATTGAACAAATGATTGATCAACAGCAAAAGAAACACATGGTGAATCAGAAAAGCAACCAAAAGGGTAAGCCTTATCGATCAATTGATCGAACATTGATTAATTGATCACATGATCGATCAACTTAGACAAGTCCAACTTTTTACTACAAAATTTATCGTGTTTGATCATCGCTTGTTTGATAATATGATCGATAATTGTTCATCATGTTCTTACTGTTGTTCAAGATTATCGATCAGCTGATCAATCATGGCTTAATCGATCATCCTAGGCTTTTTTTAACATTCACAATTTTAAATTTTCTTGTCAGTTACAGAAGCCTAACTCGATAACCGTCATCTCTGTTACACCTTATTATCGGATCAACTTAGAATTCAATTAGATCCATTTCAGACCACATTGGATGGTCTTGGGCTCAAATTTTCACAAAACGCTGATTTTCAGATTTTACTGTTCATCAGGTAAAAATCCAGTTTTCTGGTCCAACTTTAAAAATTCATAACTTAATCTAGAAAAATCAAAATAGATTGGTTCAAAATTCTACAAAAAAAATATTTGAATAAAATTTCAAGGAAAAATAATCTTGTAAACCAATTCCATTTGAAAAAGTGTCAGGTTTTTGTAACTGACAAGAAAATTTAAAATCTAATTCAGGTTTTTGTGTCACCTCTGTCCATTTGGCAAAAACCCTTTTTCTAGATTGTGAACCTTAATTTTGAAAAATCAGTAAAATCGTATAGTTAGCCATTTTTAATGTGTTGGCTATCAAAAATAATCTCAGAACATGATCTACAGTCATGCCAAATTTTGTGATTAAAAGTGTTCAGGAACTTAATTAAAACGTCACTTAAAGTTACCGGTGTCAGTAAGTTTACAATACTATCCAGCTGAATATTTACATAACCAAAAGTCCATGAATTTTTATGGTGTGACACCATAATTTAGCCTCCAATCTGCAGCTTACTCTTGGGAGTTTTAGGCCCTAAAATGTTAGATTGTATTTGGGGGATGAGATTTTAAGAAATCCCAGTAGCAAGATCAATCAACCAAAATATCAACATGCATCAATTACAAGCATTCCAACATTTTGCTATTAATAGGGAACTACTTACCTCATACATGTAACACTCTAACATGCAATAGCCAAGGCACATAAAACAAGGAGTATAGCTACACAATCATCATCATTTAGTTCAATTACATAATAGCACATGAAATTGCACAGCAATCAATGCAATACTCAACATTAAGGTCAATTAAATCTTACTACCTTGATCCAATGCTCTTTAATTTTCTTGTTCTTCTTTCTTGCTCCCACAATTACCAAACCCTAACATGGCAATTCATAAAAAGGGCAGCAAGAATCATCAACCATTCCACATAAAAATCAACAACATAACTCAAGGACAACCTTTATCCCTTAAAGCTTTCACCTTTGTTCTTTAAATTTTAGAGTTTGTTTCCATAAACCCTAAAAATCCCCTCTTGACCTTTTCCTACATGGTTTTTCATGTAGATTTCAAATTTGTGCTTGGATTTAAGAAAATAAAACTCCTTCTTTCAGTTTCAGCTTGGCTGAACCACTACAATCCATTTTCTAAAAATTACAACTTTGATTCTATGGCTTCCAACACTTGTTCTTTAGGTTTATCCTACACTATTTTCCATTTTGAACATAATGGAAGCCTCAAAACTTTGAAAAACACATCTTAGGGTTCATTTCTTGCATTGGCCGAAATGAACCTCAAGAGAAATATCAAAGAAAACACTTCAAAAACAACCTATAACCACTTGTAACCATTAGGATCTATCATGCTTTGAAGTGTTCTAACATGTTTGAACAACAAAACTTCCTCCTTTACTTATTATACATTTCAGCCAGTCAATAAAAGGGGAAGAACCAGAATTTTCAACCATAAAAAACAAGAGAATCAAGCAAGGAACATTATAGAATCATCCACTAACATTAATTCTAAGCTTTCTTGATCAAAGGTTGTGCTTTTCTCCTTGTTGCCACTTGAAAATCACTCTCTTCCTCTCAAGCTCTCTCTTGGCCAAACCATATTCAGTAAAATGGGGGAGGAGCTCATTAATGAACCAAAAATATCCCAACCACCATCATAAATGAAAAACCAAGTGTCATTACCCCCTTTAATCTTACTTTCTCTTTCATAATTAACTAAATCTAAATGAAATTAATTACGAAAAGTCAAAATCCTCTCCGTTTGAGGAGTGACACTTGGCAAGTTCAAATCCTCTCCATTAGGGGCTTGACACATGGCTAAATGTGAACCATTTGAATTGTCAAGACTTTAGTCTTGCTTTATCGGTGCCCTTTGACTCTGGGTTTAATTTCTTTTCTATAATTACAGTATTCTGGCCTCTGTAATTATTTTCTGTCAGATCCATAATCTATTCTCCTCATTTTTATCTTCCCAATTTGCCCTTTTCATCTCAAAATTAATTTTCCAATAATTAAATAAAAAGGAAAACTAATTCCCTTCTCTTTAGTGATTTTTCCACCTTTCAAAAGAATTAGGAAAAATCTTGGATACTTGAGGTTCTTCTTTTAATTCCATAATCTCTTATAATTCCTTAGGACATCAAAGGAATTTTCTTGGAATTTTATTCTCCTTCCAAATATTTATTTGGATTTTTCCAAATAAAAGGCCTTAAGCTAGCTTAAATCGCCCTTAAATTCCTTTGTAATTTCTCTAAGGGTAATTTGGTCATAAAACCAATTTTATAATCCCATATAATTCTCAAAAAACATTTTCCTTATTTTTCTTTAATTTTTTGAGGCTTGAAAATATTTTTTCATAATTATTCTTGACCTATTTTTCTTAATTAGTCAAACTTTTCATAATCGACTTGGAAAAATTATAATAATTATTTTTCACCAAAATTCTTCTATTTCTCCTTGTCACTTTTGACCCTTAATTATTTAGGAATATTTCTTATTCCGAATTACCCTATTGCCGGATGTGACATTTCTCCCCTCCTAAATAAATTTCGTTCTCGAAATTTAAAGCGTATCTTATTGGAAAAGTTCAGGATACTTTTCTTTTATCTCAGTCTCCATCTCCCATGTAACTTCTTCCAGTGTAAGACCTTCCCAAAGAACCTCGACCGGTGGAATCTGCTTACTTCTTAGCTACTTGACCTTTTGATCTATGATTCGCTCTGGTCTAACTTCAAAAGACGGGTTGTCTTGGAGCACAACGTCATCATAGCTTATGACACATGTCGGGTCTGGATGGTGTTTTTATAATTGGGAGATATGGAAGACATCATGAATTTAACTCAAATTCAGGGGAAGGTTCACTTATAAGCTACTGGTCCAGCCTTGAACAAAATTTGAAACGGTCCAACATACTTCGGACCTAGCTTCTTAGTCTTCGGGGATCGACTGACTTCCATTGTTAGTGACACTTTTGATCACCAATTTCAAACTCTAACGATCTCCTTTAGTGTCGGGGTAGCTCTCCTATCTACTTTGAGCCGTTAGAAGTCGTTGCTGAATAACTTTAATCTGTTGAGAAGTCTAATCCACTATATCAGGACCATCCTTACTTCTTTCATTGAGCTCTATCCAGCACAAGGGAGATCTACACTTCCTTCCGAAAAGTGCTTCGTATGGTGCCATTCAAATACTTGAATGGAAATGGTTATCTTAACCGAATTCGGCTCACGGTAAGTACATATCCTAGTTACCACTGAAATCAAGCACATATGCATGTAGCATATCTTCTAACATCCATATCATTCTTTGTGTCTGCCCATCGATCTTAGGATGGTAGGCTGTACTGAAGTTGAGAGTAGTGTCCATTTCTTTCATAAGGACCTCTAAAACTTTAAGTCAATCTCGGGTCTTAGTCTGAAACCATACTACTTAGGGCACTCAGTAGCCTAATAGCTTCCTTAACCTTTATCCTTCATTTTCTGCTAGACTTAGTGCATTCTTGCCAAAATGGCTAACATTTCTGGCTTTTGCACCCTCTTACGTTACTTCCCAAAGGTTACCTATCACTGGGTTACTCTTGCCCGGGCACACTTAACTGAACAATGCTGATGGGAATCTGAGGCACTGATTCTGATAGGCTTAGCCCTAATACTTTGCTTCTTAGCCCCCCTTCTTTTTTCTATCTTTACTCGGGTCTTTTTAACTTACATTCTTGTCTCTTGCCTCATCTTAAGGATTGGCCAATTAATACTCAGCCTGTCTCTGTATCACATGGAGTTCTTCCTGTATCTAGAGCTAGCCTAAATGTCTCTTTTTCAGGTCTTATGACTCTAACTCCTCTAACTTTGGCTTTCCCCTATTAATCACAAGGAAATTGAATCCAGCCTAATCAATGATAAGGTATCTGGAAGAAATCATGGGTACTTTCTCAGTACTGGTTTACAACCGAAGGAGGTTTCCACATCCTCAACTCATCCCTGGTCCTCATCTTTCCAAATAGGTACCAATCTCTACTTAGACCATAGGACTAAGTGAAGTCATCTCCACTCAGTTGGTCACCATACTAATAATTCCCCAAAACTGTTCCAAGAACCAATACCATTTTCTTAAGCCTCATGTCAATTCCCCAAGCCACCTATTTGTCTCTTTAGGTGCCTAAGCCAATCTGTCTTACGAGTTCTCTTACTCCTCCAGCTACTCTTACCGTCTTTTACTATTTTAGAACGGTACAGAGAGAGGACTTATGCAACTTCTCTTTCCTATACTTTACTTTTCAGTATGAGCATACTCTAACATGCATGATGCCTAGCATCTCAATGCAAGGAGTGCAAGCTTTTACTGGTTGCTATGTCTGTAGCGTGCTATCCAGACATCTTATCCCTACAAGAGGGAGCCTCTCTTTCTGTTCGCAGCTGCTTCTGGAAGTCATAGGGAGAGGACTTTTGAAGTTCTTTTTCTTTCTGCTTGCTCTAGTACTTTGCTAAGCTCAGGTACATCTAAGCCTAGCTTCTTTTTTTGGCTAGTTATAACTTCCATAGGGAGAGGACACTTGCCTTGCCTCGGCTGCTTCCCTTTCCTACTTGGATAGGGTATCTTGCTCCATTTTGAGTAACGTAAATTTCTAATTTGGAGGACCAATTCCCACCCTCTCTAGGAAGACTCCTGGCCAAGAACTTATCCCTTGAAAAGGTTGCCTCTCAACCTAAACCCCAAGCGACTGAGTATCTCTTAACATTAAGGGGAACATGCCAACCTCTAAGCTAGTTCCCAGCATAGCTATCTGTCTCGTCCTCTTCTTGATCCTTAAGACATTTCACTAGGGCTCTCCATCTTAACTTCATTATCTCCAAGTTCCTATTCATCTATTCCAGGACTTAAGATTGCTACTCTATCATGGTGCCCTAGCCCTAACGAGGCTGTAAGAGTTTGTCTAGCTTAGGTAGCCACTTACACATTTTTAGTGGTGTATAGACTCAACCCCTAACCATCTTGTTCAACTCCTCATCATTACTTTTCCTTATGAGGGGGAATCTAATAATTCTAATTAGTGGCTACCTCTCTCTTTCTAACTTCTACTAATCTCACTCTTTGCGACCTCTGAGAGTCGTTGTGTCTCGTTGAGTTACCATCTCAACATCTGAGAGTTATTGTGTTCGTTCGTCATGACCAGAATCCTTGTTTGCAGCGATGGAAGTTACCACCTCCTTTGGTAATCACTCTGTATTCATCCATCGCCACTAATTTCCTTGGTTCATCATGATGAAACACACTTTTCTCTTATCCTCTACTAGTCTTACTCAACTTCATTCTAATATGTATGCCTTCCATGAAATTGATGAGGTGATTGGCTTGAATTGGTTATTAATAAACTTCCCAGTGCTGATAACAAACTATACAGTTTAAGCACACATCAGATGTAATTACCCTATTGTGTGTTGGTGTGGACACATGTATGTCATTCGACAACATATTCATAACCAAGTCGAGTCCTTTAAAACAATCATATGAGAGAAGAAAATGACTAGCAATTGAATTATACATTATAATCATTGGGAAGTTTATTAATAATGATCATACCTTAGATCATTTCCGGTGACTTCTGGGTTTCTTCCCCTGTGATGGCAAATACTCATCCTTGGGTATGTGGCCTTGCCTTTTCTGTATTCTGCAGACATTCTCTCGAGAAGTGTCTGGGCTTGCCACAAGTGTAGCAAACATTCTGCCAGGCCATACACGGTCTATCACCATGACTCTTGTCGCAAGTTGGGCATTCCTTGCCATTTGAGGGCTTGCCTCCCTTCTTGCTCTTTCAGTTGTCCCATGGCCTCTTTCTCTTCTTGTTGGCATTAGAAAAGGTGCCACCCTGATCTCCCTTCTCTGACTTGGGAGTAGACTTAACCATCAGATGATGGTTCAAGCTATTTTCTGTAATTCAGTAGGCCTCAACTGCCTTGTTGAAGTGCTCGAACTGCCTGGGAGCAATCATCTCCCTTAAGGACTACTTTAGTACTTTGACCATCTTTTCCGTCATCCACCTCTCATCATCTCGGTAATGCAGATAACTGGAGTAGTGGGAGAGACAGATAAACTTAGCTAAATACTCATCAAATGGCTCATTATCCTTCTGCTTTAAGGTCAAGAATTCCGCTTCTCTTTCATCCCTAACTGACCTTGGAAAATATTTCTCATGGAATTGCTCCAAGATCACTTCCCATGTCACCCTCGTGTTTCGAGCATCCAGAATAAGTTCAGTATTCTTCCACCAGCGATCAGCATCTTTCTCTAACTTGTAAATTGCCATATGGGCTTTCCACTCTGTCAGGCAGTCTAATACTTTAAAGATCTTCTCCAAGCGGTTAATCCAGTCTTCTACCACTTGGACGTCAAACACTCCATTGAATGACGGCAGGTTGTGCTTGCAAAAGTGAGTCATCCACTGCTAGATGCTATCGGGGTCTACTGCTGGCATTGCCGGTCTAGGCAATAATTCTGTTGTTTGCGCTGCTGAGGTTTCTTCCTCTAGTTGCCTCCTATCGTGGTTAGCCATTGTCGCTACTACCGCTGCAGCTATGGCGGCGTCCCTCTCTTGTAACTGGTGAGCCTGTACCGCCCTGATCTCTTAGATGGTCTTTTGCTGTTGCTCGACACAATCCAGAATTATTTGCAGTGGGTCGGGAGGGACCCTTGTGTCCTGATCTGGGGGTCTCTCTGGCGAAGGATTTCATCGAGTTCTAACCATCGTATTTAACTACTCAGATAGTATAATAAAGGAACAAGAAGCAAACATCGTGCTTGGATTTCATTTACCAAAACATTTAGCATACAATACTTATGCATCAACCAAAGCAGCAAGTTCATAACATACATATGAAAAGAAAACAACAATATAATCAAGCATCGCCAGCCTAACCTACTATGGTTAGTTGAAACAAAACATTTCCTATGTTAGTATTACGAGGATCTAACTGTCTAAAAGTAGTATAGCATAACAAAGTTTTCAAGACACTAGATATGATCCTCAAACCTAAACCCACTATCTGGTCCAGGTGATAGAACTCATTCACCCATGAGGGTAAATATGGAAGCATGTTCGTCATCATGTAAACCCAGTCCTTAGTATCTAGATAAAGGTTATCTGGTCCATAAGTTTGATACAACACCTTCACCCCCTGACGGTAATCTAGGTAAATGTTCGGCTCTTACTGATCCTCATCTTTCTTGATATGATGACCCAAGAACTCTAACTTTCCTTTCAGCTGCTCATGACTACAGATCCTAAGCTCCGTTAAAGCAGGGTCAGGCATTGCAGGTGCCAGGGGGTTTCACTGGCCTGGTACTGGGTCCGGGAATGTCACATGGACGCACCTTTAGGGTAACAGGCTATCTGATGGATTGAATGTAAAGGCCAAGATCCAATGGTTCCTGGTATATACCAGTTACAGGATCTATCAGGTCACTGGGTCCAGATAGGTACAGTAATTGTTCTTCAGTAATCCCTAAAAGGTTAGCCCAATGTTCTGGATAAATGTTGGACCCCTTTGCTGAGTATCCTGGGCTAGCAGTCTCCATAGTCCATTTAACCGAATTCTCCTCTTTGGTGAGATCAATTATGTTAGTATCCCAATCATTAATTGAGGCCTTTGATCTAGCATCCCAATCCATTGTGTTTTTCATCTCAACTCCTGCAAAAACTTGTCAGTTCCTCCTTAACCAACCCCGTTATCTAATGAGCAACTTAAGCAGAATGTTCTATCCTATGCCAAAACCTCTGCTCTGATACCAAGAATGTTACATTTTATTATCGGATCAACTTAGAGTTCAATTAGATCCATTTCAGACCACATTGGATGGTCTTGGGCTTAAATTTTCACAAAAACATTGATTTTTGGATTTTCACTGTTCATCAAGTAAAAATCCAGTTT
This sequence comes from Neltuma alba, assembly GCF_004799145.2. Taxonomy (NCBI): domain Eukaryota; kingdom Viridiplantae; phylum Streptophyta; class Magnoliopsida; order Fabales; family Fabaceae; genus Neltuma; species Neltuma alba. Next base: position 26,011 of record NW_021632530.1, read on the forward strand.
TCTGGTCTAACTCTAAAACTTCATAACTCAATGTAGAAAAATCAAAATGGAGTGGCTCAAAATTTTATAAAAAGCTCTTTGAATAAAATTTCAAGGAAAAATAATCTTGTAAACCAATTTCATTTGAAAAAGTGTCAGGTTTTTGTGGAAGTCACCTCTGTCCATTTGGCAAAAACCCTTTTTCCAGATTCTGAACCTTTGAAAAATCACTAAAAATCATATAGTTGGCCATTTTTAATGTGTTGGCTATCAAAAAGAATCTCAGAACGTGATCTACAGTCATGCCAAATTTTGTGATTAAAGCGTTTGGGAACTTAATTAAAACTGATTAAAGTTAGCGGTGTTAGTAAGTTTACAGCACTGTCCAGCTGAATATTTACATAACCAAAAGTCCATGAATTTTTATGGTATGACACCATAATTTAGCCTCCAATCTGCAGCTTGCTCTTGGGAGTTTCATGCCCTAAAATGTTAGATTGTATTTAGGGGATGAGATTTTAAGAAATCCCAGTAGCAAGATCAATCAACCAAAACATTAACATGCATCAATTACAAGCATTCCAACATTTTGCTATTAATAGGGAACTACTTTACCTCATACATGTAACACTCTAACATGCAATAGCCAAGGCACATAAAACAAGGAGTATAGCTACACAATCATCATCATCATCATCATCATCATCATTTAGTTCAATCACATAATAGCACATGAAATTGCATAGCAATCAATGCAATACTCAACATTAAAGTCAATTAAATCTTACTATCTTGATCCAATGCTCTTTGATTTTCTTGTTCTTCTTTCTTACTTCCACAATTACCAAACCCTAGCATGACAATTCATAAAAAGGGCAGTAAGAATCATCAACCATTCCACATAAAAATTAACAACATAACTCAAGGACAACCTTTGTCCCTTAAAGCTTCCACCTTTATTCTTTAAATTTTAGAGTTTGTTTCCATAAACCCTAAAAATCCCATCTTGACCTTTTCCTACATGGTTTTTCATGTAGATTTCAAATTTGTACTTGGATTTAAGAAAATAAAACTCCTTCTTTCAGTTTCAGCTTGGCTGAACCACTATGGTCTATTTTTTTAAAATTACAACTTTGATTCTATGGCTTCCAACACTTGTTCTTTAGGTTTATCCTACACTATTTTCCATTTTGAGCACAATGGAAGCCTCAAAACTTTGAAAAACACATCTTAGGGTTCATTTCTTGCTTTGGCTGAAATGAACCTCAAGAGAAATATCAAAGAAAACACTTCAAAAACAACCTATAACCACTTGTAACCATTAGGATCTATCATGCTTTAAGTGTTCTAACACGTTTGAACAACAAAACTTCCTCCTTTACTTATTATACATTTCGGCCAGCTCAATAAAAGGGGAAGAACCAGAATTTTCAACCATAAAAAACAAGAGAATCAAGCAAGGAACATCATAGAATCATGCACTAACATTAACTCCAAGCTTTCTTGATCAAAGGTTGTGCCTTTCTCCTTGTTCCCACTTGAAAATCACTCTCTTCCTCTCTAGCTCTCTCTTGGCCGAACCATATTCAGCAAAATGGGGGAGGAGGAGCTCATTAATGAACCAAAAATATCCCAACCACCATCATAAATGAAAAACCAATTGTCATTTCCCCTTTTAATCTTGCTTTCTCTTTCATAATTAACTAAATCTAAATGAAATTAATGATGAAAAGTCAAAATCCTCTCCATTTGAAAAGTGACACTTGGCAAGTTCAAATCCTCTCCATTTGAAAAGTGACACTTTGCAAGTTCAAATCCTCTCCATTAGGGGTTTGACAAATGGCTAAATGTGAACCATTTGAATTACAAGACTCTAATCTTGCTTTATCTGTGCACTTTGACTCCTGGTTTAATTTCTTTTCTATAATTACAGTATTCTGGTCTTTGTAATTATTTTTTGTCAGATCCATAATCTATTCTCCTCATTTTTATCTTCCCAATTTGCCCTCTTCATCTCAAAATTAATTTCCCAATAATTAAATAAAAAGGAAAACTAATTTCCTTCTCTTTAGTGATTTTTCCACCTTTCAAAGGAATTAGGAAAAATCTTGGACACTTGAGGATCTTCTTTTAATTTCATAATCTCTTATAATTCCTTAGGAAATCAAAGGAATTTTCTTGGAATTTTATTCTCCTTCCAAATATTTATTTGGAATTTTCCAAATAAAAGGCCTTAAGCTAGCTTAAATCGCTCTTAAATTCCTTTGTAATTTCTCTAAGGGTAATTTGGTCATAAAACCAATTTTATAATCCCATATAATTCTCAAGGAACATTTTCCTTATTTTTTCTTAATTTTTTGAGGCTTGAAAAATTTTTCCATAATTATTCTTGACCAATTTTCTTTAATTAGTCAAACTTTTCATAATCGACTTGGAAAAATTATAATAATTATTTTTTACCAAAATTCTTCTATTTCTCCTTGTCACTTTTGACCCTTAATTATTTAGGAATATTTCTTATTCTTAATTACCCTATTACCGGATATGACAATCTCTATTTCTTAGCAACAGTCAAAATCCTCACTATTCACCACTCAAAAACACCTCCTAAGTCTTTTCTATCACTTTAAACCTCCTTAATATCACAAATCACTAAACCTCTCACAAAAATCTCCTTCTACACCAAAAATGGCAAGTGTCAAGCAACCAAGTGCTAGCCAGGAAGAAAGCTCCAAGAAACCGGTACAATCCAAAGAGACTACTCCTCCAAGTACTAAAAAGAAGTTCAAACCGAAAGTCAGGCAAGATCAACCAAGAAAAAGTAGCACACTAAAAATCAAAGAGAGCCAGACACTGAGCTTTGCACAACAAACCCCACAAAAGAGACCCACTCTGTCAAAATCAAAGCTGCTCGTGGTTTTTGAAGAATCAGAGATTGAATCTGATGAAGAAGTCTCAATTCAAAAAGCTGTGGACATAACACTAAACATCACAGTTCCTAAGCAACAGAGGAGGAAAAAGCAGAAAGTTAGTGAAGGGGTGTCTTAGCAAATTCTTGCTTAAGGTATTCCTTCTCAGTTTACTAATGATTTCATAGTTGGGGAGTTAGATAAAAATGTTGATATGGGCAATTTTAAAACTGATTTTGCAATAAGAAAATTCTGTCCAGTTGTAGCTATGGATTTGAAAAGTTTAAAAACCAATGAGAAAACCATATTGGATTTATCGAACCCATTGGAATATTACTCAAATTGGTTAAGCATTAGAGAAGACTACTACCTTGAAGTAGTTAAAAGGTTCTACTGCAACATGAAGGTAACAGAGAAGTATGATAAAAAGGGGGATTCAGTGCAGAGCAACATAACAACCAAACTCATAGGCAAATCTATCACTCTGACCACAGCCAAGATCAATGAACTGCTAGGAACTCAAGAACATGTCAAAGGACCTGACATGATTGCTTTGAAGGCTTATAAGATTCTGATGCAGAGTGATGATTATCCTGGTGAATTGAGTTTCCCTCCAAAGCAGATGTGTGATTATTATCGAATAATCCACTACATATACTCCAGGAGCATAGTGAACAAGTTTGGAAGCTTCTCTCATTTGAATCAAGATGATTATCTTCTTCTGGCAAGGATTATCAGTGGGGAGAAAATCAAAATTGGGGCACTAATTTTCAGTGAAATAAAGAATTTCATTTCTTTCAAATCCAAGTCTACCCCTATCCTCAGTTGGCCTCATACTTCCTCTGAGTGCACAACATTGCACATTTAGAACCTGGGGAAGCTAAAGAGAGTATTCCCATCTTTGGAATCAATCAATTAAATAAAATGTGGATCCTAATGTCATTCCACCCAACACAGAAGATGGCAGATAAAGGAAAAGGCAAATAGCCAGTGCCTAGTGTTTCAAGAGGTCAAGATGAAGCTTAATTCTATGCAGAGCCCTCTCAAACATCTGGACCTTTATGGGAATACAATCCAATGATTATTCCACACTGAGTTGTAAGATTTTAAGAGAAGGGTGTATGCCACTGTCAGGGAGTATGGAGAGATCTCTGACAAGAAATTTGAAGGGTTATACACTATCCTGGATCTCCATTGCCAAGCTATGGCAACATTAGAAAGGGAAGTATCTTAGAGATTTGACACAGTGGACAAGGAACTCAAGGAGCTCAATGACCTAATCACTATACTCTGTGCCAACTTCTCTGGTCCTAGCAACTCATTCTCTTGTGAGGATCTATTCTCTGACCAACCCTCACCTACACCCTCAGAACCCACACCAATCACCAAAGTCTCCACATCTTCTGCCTCACTTGCCATTATTACGGTCCCTCCACCTTATCCTCAACCACTACCACTTATCTCTTAAGCTTTCTCTCTTTTTTCACAGCTTTCTCCTCTTCCTATCCCTTTTACCTTACCCTCCTTTTCTTCTCCTTCCACTTCTTCCCTTGATGCTAACAAAAAAGGGGAGAAGACTTCTAGCTTAGACTTAGACTAGATTCTGTTTCTGTGTTTCAGATTTCTGTATTCTGTTGGTTTAGATTATTTTGTTGTTTTAAATTTTGTAATCTGATATCTTTTTTAGACTTTATTTCAATATATATGACTTTCAATTCATTTCAGTTTCAGTCTCAGTCTTACAGTTTATGGTTTATCAGTTCATCAGTTTATGATAGTTTTAATTTTGCAAAATCATTCTAACAATTTGACTAATTTCCCATGCCTCAAATGCTTTCTAGATCTTATGTTTTGTCATCATCATAAAGGGGAAGAATGTTGATAGCATACAATATGGAGGTCATGAAGCCCAAGTAGCACTCATCCAATTAGAGGCCCAACAAGCCCTCCAGAGTATTCAGGAAATTTATAACTCAAGAATGTTTACATGGAGGAGGACATGGATCATTCCTTGGATGATGACATGGACACGTGCGGAGCTTAATGTGACATATGGAAGGCCACCCCGAAAGCCACCATGGCATATGAGTCGTTGGAGTATAAATACTTGGACCTTGAGAAAGACAAGAACATGTGTTCTAAGAGCCCAAAAGGAGCATTTGAAGCCAATTCTTATGTTATTAAAAGGCCCAACATAATTATATGTGCTCGGAGGAGTCCATTAGAGCTATAATCTTTTAAATTGGGGCCCAAATGCATTATGCTATGGACCATGGGAATTCCGGAACGTGATTCAACCACATTCAAGCCCAAATGGATGTCTTAAAGGCCCATACATGCTTATGGACGCGAATAGCAATTATGAAGATCTATTTGGAAGGTCCAAGAAGCATCAAGAAGGCGTCTTTATGTATTAGTTATGGTTTAATTTTATTTTTTTAAGTTTCCATTTTTATTTGCATTAAATAAGGCCTTTTGGTCAAAGATTGCATAAGAATATTTTAGGTTAGTTTCCTATTTTTAGGTAGCAGCCTTTTTCTTCAAGAAAAGGTAATTTCCTATTTCCTTGAGCCTTAATAGGCGCCAACCAAGATAGTCAATCATCATTAAGGCACATTTATGGCATTTATGACCTAGGGTTTTTTATTCTAGATTGTTCTTTTGCTGCCTATATAAGGCTACGTTTTTTGTAATTGGAGATCAGATTTGAATGAATGAATTTTAGAGAATTTTATTTCTCTTGAGTGAGCTTTGCTTGCCGCCTCGTATTCTCGTGGGAATACTCGACTGTATCAAGGACTGATCATCCTTGTGGTGTCTCCATGGCTAGGGTTGTAAGAGACAGGTTCTCTTAAGGTCCTACCTTCGATCGTTCGTCTAGTTTCCTAATTTGTTTCTAGCCAGGTTCTCTTAAGGTCCTACCTCCGATCCGTATCCGTTCCTCATATCATTTGGTATCAGAGCTAAGGTTTGCTAGCTTTCAAGTTCTATCCTTTTGGTGTTTTCATTTTTGTTGCTTTCTCTATTGCTTCCTTTTTCCTTTCGTTTCCATTCTTCTCGTTTTGTCTTCCTCCTTTTTTCCTTATTTTCATCCATTTTATTATTTTTTCCCTTTTCCTCTCCTTCCCACCCATTGTTTTTTTTTTCTGCTCACTTGACTTGCTTTGCTCTTTTGAGTAGCAAAAAAAAAAATTAAAAAAAATTTGTGAAGAAAAAAAGAAAAAAAAAGTGTTGTTGTGTTGAAACAAAAAAAAAAAAAAAAAAAAAAGGGGCTGCAGAGTTGCTGAAAAAAAAAATTCGAAAATTTAAAAAAAAAAAAGGAGAAAGTTTCGGATTTTGGAGACTGCAGCATAAGAGACAAGTTTCCTAATTTGAAAGAGCTTCCATTGCAAGTCACAATTAATTTCCTAAATCTTTATACTTGGGTGGTAAGACTCCTACTTTCCTTTATTTTATCTAGTTTCCTATTTTGAATTACTTTCCTATTTTCTTTCTTCAAGTTTCCTTCTTTCTTTTGTTTCCTATTCCTTTTCCTTCCTTTTCATATTACTTTCCTAATTTCAGTTCTTTTCTTGCAAGGTACTCACTTTCCTAAAGTTGTCTCAAGGTAGTACTTTTCCTAATTACTTTGTTTCCTATTTTCCTTTGCTTTCACAACCTTATTTTCATTTTGCAATTTCTGCCTCCCTTTTTCCACGTTTTTTTTTCCTATCCATTTTTTTTTAAATCATAAACTTCTTCTCTCCTCATTTTGCCCCTCCTTTTATTCCATCCTCACGTTTGGCCTATCCTTCTTTTTCCCTCTTTCACATAGTCACTGGTTTCTTACCAATTTTGGTTGTGAAGATTACCGCAAACTAACATTGTCTCTTGATTTTGTTGAGTTTCAATCAAGAATATTATAGGAGGCAAGCTTGAGTGGTAAAAGGCAAGAGTGTTATGCATCAATTTAAAAAGCCAAATTTGAGAGAAACATGAGTGGCATAAATTGTTTTGAGTGAAACACGTGAGTAGAGTGGTGAGGTCCATTCTTCTCCCTGTTTCTAACCTTTCAGGTACCAAATATGTATGGTCATAAAGAGCTTAGGGAAGATCTCAACTTCTTCCTAAAAGAAGTCCAAAAGCTAAATGCTGAAATAGACCATTTGAAGTCTAATCGCAGCTCCAAGTCTAAAAGAGACTTGCATAGAAGATTGCATGAGTTAAACAAGTCTCCATGACTGTTGAGGGCTATCATAATGAGATGGAGTTAGCAATGATTAGAGCTGGGATAAAGGAGACTCCAGAAGCCACTATGGATCGCTTTATACATGGGCTTAATCCTAGATTAGCTTGTGTTGCAGATATGTGCAGCTTCATGGAGATTAAAGATTTGGTTTCTCTACTTAGTAAGCATGAGCAAGAACTCAAGAGACATAAATATTCAGAAAGACAATGCTTCTCTTCAAAGAAGAATGATCAAGAGAAAGATGTCATCTCCACATCAAATTCAAAGGAGATGGATTCCATTATTTCGAATAATTGTGAAAAAGAAGAGAGTTTGAGCAAAGAAACAAGTGCAATAGAGAACATTGAGTGTTGTGAAAATAATGAGAGTAAAAATGAGAGTGTTTCTTTGAGTGAAGAGAAACATGGAAAGAGTTGTGAGAAAAATGAGGTTAAAGGTGATTGCAAGGATATTTCTTTGATTACTAACCATCTTAATCATCCTTTGCCCTGTGTTTCTGGTGTGTTGCAGGTAGTTGATTTGATTTCCTAAAGTGCCGCCCGATGGATTCTCATTTCATTCAAGCAATGTTGAAAAACATGCTGATAGCCTAAATTTTGTTATTCCCAATGACTTTTTGTCTTTAAGATGTCTTAAACTTCTCACATTGAATTGTCCTTGTTATATGAATTTTGTTGTTCACAGGTGTTCTTATTACATTCAGATTATGGTTAAAAGGCTTTCTTATTACCTAGATTTTGTTGTTGCTTTAGGTTATTTTGCAAATGCACAAGGGATTCACATAATCATTTATATTTGGGTGCATGTAAGAAAGAGAAGATTTCTAACCGAAAGCAAGTTTCAACACCTTTCTAAATTAGAGTTTCCAAATACGGCTTTGAGTGTTCAAAATTCTTTTCAAGCTCTTGGAAAGACCCATAACTTAACTTGCACGATTACTCCACATGGTAATTATTGTATTTATATTATTTTTGAAAATTTTCAATTCTTTCCTTTTGATCCAGGTCAAGATTCGAGGATGAATCTTTTTGAAGAGGGAGGGAATAATAGCATACAATATGGAGGTCATGAAGCCCAAGTAGCACTCATCCAATTAGAGGCCCAACAAGCCCTCCAGAGTATTCAGGAAATTTATAACTCAAGAATGTTTACATGGAGGAGGACATGGATCATTCCTTGGATGATGACATGGACACGTGCGGAGCTTAATGTGACATATGGAAGGCCACCCCGAAAGCCACCATGGCATATGAGTCGTTGGGGTATAAATACTTGGACCTTGAGAAAGACAAGAACATGTGTTCTAAGAGCCCAAAAGGAGCATTTGAAGCCAATTCTTATGTTATTAAAAGGCCCAACATAATTATATGTGCCCGGAGGAGTCCATTAGAGCTATAATCTTTTAAATTGGGGCCCAAATGCATTATGCTATGGGCCATGGGAATTCCAGAACGTGATTCAACCACATTCAAGCCCAAATGGATGTCTTAAAGGCCCATACATGCTTATGGACGTGAATAGCAATTATGAAGATCTATTTGGAAGGTCCAAGAAGCATCAAGAAGGCGTCTTTATGTATTAGTTATGGTTTAATTTCATTTTTTTTAAGTTTCCATTTTTATTTGCATTAAATAAGGCCTTTTGGTCAAAGATTGCATAAGAATATTTTAGGTTAGTTTCCTATTTTTAGGTAGCAGCCTTTTTCTTCAAGAAAAGGTAATTTCCTATTTCCTTGAGCCTTAATAGGCACCAACCAAGATAGTCAATCATCATTAAGGCACATTTATGGCATTTATGACCTAGGGTTTTTTATTCTAGATTGTTCTTTTGCTGCCTATATAAGGCTACGTTTTTTGTAACTGGAGATCAGATTTGAATGAATGAATTTTAGAGAATTTTATTTCTCTTGAGTGAGCTTTGCTTGCCGCCTCGTATTCTCGTGGGAATACTCGACTGTATCAAGGACTGATCATCCTTGTGGTGTCTCCATGGCTAGGGTTGTAAGAGACAGGTTCTCTTAAGGTCCTACCTTCGATCGTTCGTCTAGTTTCCTAACTTGTTTCTAGCCGATCCATATCCGTTCCTTATATCAAATGTTGGATTTAAATGTTTTGATGATAACAAATTAAGTTTCTAAGTATCTCTAAATCTCTGTTATGTTAATCAATCAAATGTTCTATCACTAATTAATCAAACATGTGCCAGATAATTGTCAAAGTGTTTTGTGTCCATTTACTATTATGATTAATCAATCACGTGATAGATAATTTACTCTGTTTAATATCTTGGTAGAAAAATCGGTTGATCACTGGTATAATTGCTTAATAAAAGATGTTTCAGGAAATAATCGATCACTTAATTTATTATTGGTTGATCAATAAGTTGTCAGGAAAAGGGTTTAACTTCCTCACCTATAACAAAAGGATTATTGATCACTTGATCAATCAAGAGGTAATCGATAATGATTCAGATAATTAGTAAGGTTCCTTGTTTTACTCATTATCTTAAATAGTTTATAAATTATCAAATACCTTATTGATCATTGATTTATCAATAACTTGTTCAATCAAAGCCTTCTTTTGGTATTTTCTAAATCAAGCCTTTTACTGTCTTTAATCAATCAATTAATGGATCATCAACTTATCTTTGCTCATAATTGTCTAAGTCTTATTCATGATGATTTTTCAAAAAGGTTCTTTATATTGTCTTTAAGTTGGTAGCATACCAAGAGAGCATTGAATATGGAGGTCATGAAGCCCAAATAGTATTGCTTCAATTAGAAGCCCAACAAGCCCTCCAGAGTATTCAAGGGATTTATAGCTCGAGAATACTTACATGGAGGAGGAGGACATGGATCATTCCTTAGATGATGACATGGATACATACGGAGCTTAACGTGACATATGGAAAGCCGCCCCGAAAACCACCATGGTATATAAATAAGTCAAGTGGTATCAGAGCTAAGGTTTACTAGATTTTAAGTTCTATCTTTTTGGTAGAGAGCGACATACGGACCGACTAGAATTATGTAACGAATGGACGATTGATCTAGATAGGACCTTAAGAGAACCTATTTCTTACAACCCTAGCTATGAAGACACTACAAGGTTGATCAATCCCTTGATACTGTTGAGTATTCTCACAAGAATACAAGAATGTAAGCAAAACTCATACAGAGAGAAATAAACTCAATTCTCATTCATCTAAATCTTAATTTTAAATACAAAAACGTAGCCTATATACAGGCAACCATATAACACTCTAGAATCAGCATCTTAAGGCATAAATGCTAGGGATGATGCCTCATTAATGATTATTTGACTATGGGAGGCATCATTTATTACATGGAAATAAAAAGAAATAACTTAAACTTCAAGAACAAATCTGCTGCTATTTGAAAATAGGAAACTACTTAAAACAAACAGAATCCTAATTAATGTCAATAATATCACTCTTGATGCTTTTTGAATCTTCTTGGACCTTCCAAGTGGACCTTCATTACTATTCACGTCCAAAAGCATAAATGGGCATTTTAGACATCCATTTGGGCTTGAATGTGGTTGAATCACGTTTTGGAATTCCTATGGTCCATAGCACAATGCATTTGGGCCCCAATTTAAAAGATTATAGCTCCAATAGACTCCTCCATGCATATATAATTGTGTTGGGTCTTCAACAACATGGAAATTGGCTTTAAATGCTCCTTCTGGTCTCTTAGAATGTGCTCTTATCTTTCTCAAAGTCCAAATGTTCATACTCCATATGTATCCATGTCATCATCTAAGGAATGATCCATGTCCTCCTCCACATAAGTATTCTCAAGCTATAAATCCCTTGAACACTCTTGAGGGCTTGTTAGGCTTCTAGCTGAAAGGGTGCTATTTGGGCTTCATAACCTCCATATTCAATGCCTCGTGGTATGCTATCATTCCCTCCCTCTTTGAAAAGATTCATCCTTGAATCTTGACCTGGATCAAAAGGGGAAAAGTTAGAATTTGCAAGAACAACTTGAAAATAATAGTTACTGAGTAGAAGAATCATGTAAGTTATGTTATGGGTCTTAGCAAGATCTTGATTCCTTGAAGTCACATGAAGATACTCTAATATTGGAAGTTGGTGAAAATTGCTTTAGGTTAGAAATCTTTTCTTTTCTCACGTGCACCCAAATATAAATGATCATGTGTATCCCCTCGTGCACCTACAAAATAACCTAAAGCAACAACAATATCCAAGTAACAAGAAAGCCTCTTAACACACAATATGCATATGATAAGAATGCCTATGAACAACAAAATTCATGTTACAATTAAAATCCAATATCTGAAGTTCAAGGCATCTTAAAGACAACAAGTCTTCAGGAATAACAAGATTTAGGTCATCAAAATGTGTTTCAATATTATTGGAATGAAATGAGAATCCATCGAATGGCTCTTTAGGAATCAAATCGACTACCTGCAATACACTAGAATCATAAGGCAAATAATGATTAAGATGGTTACTTGCAATCACTCTTAATCTCTTTTTTCTCAAAATTCTTTTCATCTTTCTTTTCACTCAAATCAACACTCTCATTTTTCCTCTCATTACCTTGACAATATTGAGATACTTCACTTGTTTCTTTACCCAAGCTCTCTTCTTTTTTCACAGTTATCCAAAACATTAGAGTTAATGTCATTTGAATTGTATGTGGAGATGACATCTTTCTCTTGATCATTCTTCTTTGAAGAGGAGCATTGTCTTTTCTTGAGTTCTTTTTCATGCTTGCTAAGTAGAGGAACCAAATCTTCAATCTCCATGAAACTGCACATTTCTGCAACACAGGCTAATCTAGGATTAAGCCCACGTATAAAACGATCCATAATGGCTTCTAAAGTCTCTTTCACACCAGCTCTAATCATAGCTAACTCCATCTCGTTGTAATAATTCTCAACATTTAAAGAGCCTTGTTTCAACTCCTGCAACCTTCTATATAAATCTCTTTTAATCTTGGAGTTGCGCTTAGACTTCAACTGGTCTACTTCAGCATTTAGTTGCTGGACTTCTTTTAGGAAAGATTTGAGATCTTCCCCAAGCTCTTTGTGGCCACACTTTTTTTTTTGGTGCTTGAAAGATTAGAAAAAGAGAGAAAATAGACCTTACCACTCTCTACTCACATGTATCACTCAATAATTTATGCCACTCGTGTTTCACTCAAATTTGGCTTTTATATTGATGTATAACACTCTTGCCTTTTACCACTCAAACTTGCCTCCTATAAGATTCTTGGTTGAAACTCAACAAAATCAAGAGACTATTAGCTTGTGGTTATCTTTACAACCATAATTGGTAAGAAACTATAACAAAAAAGAAAGGAATATGGGATGAAAGTGGGATAAAGAAAAATGTGAAAGAAAAGTATATGATGAAAAAAAATATGGATAGTGATAGGAAGGGGAAAAAGACGTATAGAAAAAGGATAGGAAAATTATATGTGTGTGGAAAGAAAGGAAAGTAGGAACAAAGTATTTAGGAAAGGTACTAACTTGAGATAGTTTTAGAAAAGTGAGTACCTTGCAAGAAAAGAACTCAAATTAGACAAGTAGTATGAAAATGAAGGAAAAGGAATAGGAAACAGAAGAAAGAAGGAAACTTGAAGAAAGAAGATAGGAAAGCAGTATGAAAAGGAAAGGAATTCAAAAATAGGAAACTAGATAAAAGAAAAGAAAGTAGAAAAAGGAAAGTAGGAGTCTTACCACGCAAGCATAAAGATTTAGGAAATTAATTGTGACTTGCAATAAAAGCTCTTTCAAATTAGGAAACTTGCCGCTTATATTGCAATCTCCAATACCTAAAACTCTTTCTCTTTTTTTTTTTTGAATTTATTTTTTCCAGAATTCTGCAGCCTTTTTTTTTTTGTTTAAACACAACAACACTCTTTTTTTTTTTTTTTTTTTTTACGATTTTTTTTCTATGCTACTCAAAAGAACAAAGCAAGTCAAATGAATAAAAAAAAAAGGTGGGAAGGAAATGAAAAGGAAGAAAAAATGAAAAAAAAAGGGATGGAAATAAGGAAGAAAGGAGGAAGATAGAATGAGGAAAATGGAAATGAAAGAAAAATGGAAGCAACAGAGAAAAAAAATTAAAACACCAAAAAGATGGAACTTGAAATCTAGCACACCTTAGCTTTGATGCCACTTGATATGAGGGGGATATATGAACCGGCTAGAATTAAGTAACGAACAAACAGTTAATCTAGGTAGGACTTTAAGAGAACCTGTCTCTTACAACCCTACCTATGAAGACACTGCAAGGTTGATTAATCCCTTGATACTGTCAAGTATTCTCACGAGAATACAAGGATGCAAGCAAAGCTCACACAAAGAGAAATAAACTCAATTCCCATTCATCTAAATCTTAATTTTAAGTACAAAAAACGGCTAGAATACTCTAGAATCAGCATCTTAAGATATAAATGCTAGAGATGATGCCTCATTAATGATTATTTGACTATGGGAGGCATCACTTATTACATAGAAATAAAAGAAAATAACTTAAACTTCAAGAACAAATATGCTACTATTTAAAAATAGGAAACTAATTAAAACAAACAAAACCCTAATTAATGTCAATAATATCACTTTTGATGCTTCTTGAATCCTCTTGGACCTTCATTGCTATTCATGTCCAAAAGTATAAATGGGCCTTTTAGACATCCATTTGGGCTTGAATGTGGTTGAATCACGTTCTAGAATTCCCATGGGCCATAGCACAATGCATTTGGGCTCCAATTTAAAGATTATAGCTCCAATGGACTCCTCCATGCATATATAATTGTGTTGGGCCTTCAACAACATGGAAATTGGCTTTAAATGCTCCTTCTGGTCTCTTAGAGTGTGCAAGTCCAAATGTTCATACTCCGATGACTTATATACCATGGTGGTTTTTGGGGCTACCTTCCATATGTCATGTTCAGCTCCGTATGTATCCATGTCATCATCCAAGGAATGATCTATGTCCTCCTCCACGTAAGTATTCTCGAGCTATAAATCCCTTGAACAATCTAGAGGGCTTGTTGGGCTTCTAACTGAAGGAGCGCTATTTGGGCTTCATGACCTCCATATTCAATGCCTCCTAGTATGCTATCATAAGCTTTTCATAGCCTTCTTTAATCATAGTATTTTCCTTTTAAAAATAAAAATGCATTCAAATTTGAAAGAAATAAACCTTACACAGATTTCAGAACTTCACTTGCTATAGATCACTTTGTTTCTATTTTTTCACCATTTATCGATCACTTGTTCTATTATTGTTTGATCTATAATGAACTCGATAAATGCATACATCTGTTAAGTCTACTTCTTTGTAATTAATTGATAATAGGATCGATCAAGGGGTTATCGATCAAGTAAGTTCGTCTTGCTTTCTAAATATCTTATGATTGATTCTATGTTTTTCATCTGTTGTATAAATATCAAGAATCATCATCCTTTTTGTTATTCATTTATATTTACTTGTGCTAAGAGACTTCTGTAGATTACGAAGCACAACGGATAAATTATAGGTTTAAACATACTATGTCAGAAGCATTTATTATGAACAACCTTTGTAGTTGCTGAGCACACGCAAGCGATATTCCAATGGCTAGAAGCTCTTCAATCTAACAAATAACTGAAATACTCTAACTATAAATGGCACGAAGAGCATTGAATGAAGTATTGAATTCATGAGCTACCGTCTGTTAAAATTTCCTATTGCGTTCAATACTCTGTTCTCTATACCTAGTGTTTAGAATTTATACTTTGTGAGAGAGTCTAAGTAAGGGGGAGTGATTGAGAGAGAAACTCAATTGCTATATTGTGGCACCAAGAGCCCATTGAATCTTGGAGAGTTAGCATGAAATTTAGAGGTGCTCTAAGGATTGAATGTAAGTCAATTGGTTTAGACCGAACTAATATAATCCCCTATGTCATTGCTCATCTGTTCATCCTGATGAAATCATTCTTTACTTATCTCCATTGCTATATTCAGTTATTAATTTTATTAAGTCAAATTTTTATATATAACTCAATTCATTCCCTCTTGGGTGAAACTGCTACTAACATAAACACTAAACCTTGAGAAAGATAATAGCACATTCTAGGAGCCCAAAAGGAGCATTTGAAGCCAATTCTCATGCTATTAAAGGCCCAACACAATTATATATGCATAGAGGAGTCTATTGGAGCTATAATCTTTTAAATTGTGGCCCAAAATGCATTGTGTTATGGACCATATGAAACATCCTTCCTTTAACCTCTCAGAGTATACATTTGGAAGTGTTATGGTTCAAGCGATTCATAAAACAAACTTGTAGATTGAAAATTCAACATTTTTCTCTCAGGTTATGGTTTAAATTTCAAATTTTTGGTCTGATTTTGAAAAATCATAACTAATTATAAAAAATTGTATGGAGGTGCTCCAATTTTTATTTGAAGCTCTTTTAGTACTCTTCAAGGAAAAAATATAAAAATGAACTTATCCTTGGCCAATTCATACAATTGATTATCCAAATTTCACTGCTTATTTAGTCAAATCTGGAACTTCCAGATTCTATGCCTCGACTTTGGAAAATCAAATCTCCTTATGTACGCCTTTCATTTTAAAGCTTGGTATGTGTACTATATGCCTGCCAAATTTGTGGCTTAATTCACTCAAACTAGAGCTAGAAACTGATTGCTCTAGGACCTACGTTTTATCCCTTATACAATTCTTACTTTAATTCTTTTAAGAATCCAAGCATGTGTAATTCAATTTCATGCATTCTCATTACACCCCATATTCATTCTTACATGCCACCAATGCTATATAAAACTAAATTACATAAATTGACATATTCCATAATTATTACATAACTAGAGAATTTAATTATCACAAAGTAATACTAACAATTCTCTACTTCTTTGCCTCAATCTCTAGGCTTCTCTTCATGCAACCATTGCCCATCATGCTTGACCTGTTGGTTAAAGAAGGGGTGAGATTCATGAGAATCTCAGTAGCAAACATTACCACATACATGTATAAGATGGATGCTAATGTATGGTATGTAATTTTTCATAAACTAAAGTTAACTAGTGACATGCCATCATATTTTATGCTTGGTATAAAAATGCATGGCCATGAAAACATATTAAGAACAACACTTCCAGCAACAATCATCATGTCACATCATATAGTCAACATATACAAACCAACATATAAGCATACCACATTAAGCACATAAAAGGATAAGTTCACTACCTTGCACCATAAGTTTTCTCTCGTTTTTCAACTTGCTCCCTAAGCTTCCCAACCATCTAGCTTTCAGTCAAACCACATCCAAACCTTCAACCACTGCTATAAGGGTCACATTACTCACTAGGACCAAGAACTACACAATGTGGAAGACTTATACCCTTGAACTTAATCTCTTTTCCTTAATTTATAATTTAGTGTTCTAGCTTTGTAAAAATTATTCTTTTAGGCCAATCCTACACAATTTTGCCCAAGAAATCCAAATATGAGCTTAGATTCATCAAGATCCAACTCTTTCCCTTAGTTCTAGGCCAAAACTGAAATCTGCCACCTAAATTCCAGTTTTGATTCCAATGCTTCTAACTTCATTAAGGTTGCTTGCTCAACCTTTGCCATTCTTTTTTCTTGATGTCTCATTACCTATGATATTCTTTTCTTTTCTAAAGATGAGGAATCTCATAAAAAAATCATTAGCCCATTTTGCTGATATTATGGACCAATATGGCATGATACTTTCTTCTAAGAAAGGCCTTATAACCCAGGCCCAAATTGAGTTCCTTGGAGCTGTATTTCACAATGGGTTTTACTAGCCTGGTCCTCATATTGCACAAGAACTACTCAACTTTCTAGACAACAACTTGTCGATAAAGCAAATTCAATAGGTCTTGGGCATAGTTAATTATGTCCGTGACTTTTCCTAATGTGACCAGACATACAAGCCACCTGTCCAATCTTTTGAAAAAGAATACTATCCCTTAAGGAAAGTGACAAACTGATGCAATCAAAAAGCTCAAAGAGATAAGTTAGCATCCTCTACCATTGAAAATTTGAGGAGATGGACAAATAATCTTACAAACTAATGCTAGTGATCATTATTAGGGTGCAATCCTTATTGAGGAAGTTAATAGGAAAAGACATTATTGTGGATATGCAAGCGGACAATTCAAAGAATCAAAAAAGCACTACCACGCCACCTTCAAGGAGATCTTAGCTGTAAAAAAAGGAATTGAAAGTTTTAATTTTCATCTTAGTCCTTTCAACTTTATTGTTAAAATGGATAATACTTCATTTCCCTCCATGATTGAAGCTAAAAAGAAGACACTTCTGGATGCATAGTTGCCTGAGTGGAAAGACTGGTTCTCCTGCTATAAAACACATCAAAGAACACTATAATACCCTTGCAGATTACCTCTCAAGACCACCTAATGTTCAATTCCTCACACCTAGAAAATTCCTCAGTATTCTCAGTCCCATAAATCCCTTACATCCCCGACCACTCAATATATCAACCGTCTCTGAATCCTATCTAAAGATGCCTTACATAGTCAGAGCCACTATCTTTCCTCTAGGGTCACGACCTAAAACACCCATAGATGCTATCAATCTCACTAGAAGAACTTTGTTTTATTGGCTCTACCTTTTATTTGTTCACATAGGAATCCATTCTTATCTCAATATTTTGACCTAGACACTCCTTACCTTGCATTCCCATTACCAGAGGAACTATTCTAGTGGAACTATTATAGCATTTCTGGGCTCTGTCGGCCATTCATACCTGTGCCATAGCCTTTCCAGCCTTAGCCAGTTACAACTACCTCTATGATTCCTAAAATCAAAATTCCTACCTTGTTACCCTTTTCCAAATGTCCACTCCTCTACCCTACTAGAGAGGAAAACTCTATAACATTCTCAATGAGCATAATGTATGGACAAAGTCATCATAAAAACAATAAAATTTTTCATGCTTCTTTACTCTTTTTGGGCATTATAAAAAAGATAATGACAGAGGTCTCTACACAGGTAACCGCCTAAATTTTCAGAACACCTCTGCTCTTTGGCCTAAGATAATGAAGCAATTAGGATAAACTTTAATTGCACTAAATGAACCAAATACTAGTGAAGACTCTACAAGTCTCCCTTTTGGACCTTATCCTCCCAATCCTCCTAGTTCACCACAACAGTTTGCTACAAGTTCATCCAATCTCACGTTACAAGAATTTCAAAAAAATATATCCTATAAGCCATCACTCCTTCAGTTCTCACAAAAGAATCCCAAGATCCAATCCTCACAAGAGAATCTCAGGATCCTTATCAACGAGAGTCATAGCCCTTCCAACTTACTCGGCCAAAAGGTCTTCAACTCCCTCAATCAAAATTACTGCCTGGTCCAGTTCTAGAAGAAGACTACATGTAACACCTTCACTTTATAGCAAATAACTAACCAATTACAAGTTTGAAAGTTTTGATCTTGAAAATTTTTATTCTCCAGTTATTATTCACAGCAACCCTTATTTTGGCCAAATTTTCAAAAATCATAATGAATTCTAGAAAAATCAAAATTGAGTGATTCCAAGTTTTGATGGAATCTCTTTAGATTATCTTTAAGAAAAAATATTGTCTGGATGAATTGTTTTCAAATTCAAGCCCAAAATAAATTTTAAAAAGTACTGTTTATTTGGTCATTTTCTATTTTTTTTTAGTATTTTTGCCTAATTTTGGATAAGCATAACTTCTTGTACAAATATCTATTCTAGGCATATTACCACTCATTTTAAAGAGAAAAACGAGATATTTTTGCATGTAAAATTTCATGACCTAACTCACTCGATTGGTCAGAATCACGTTAGTCAAAGTTTGTCCTTCAAATGACTTTTATCCCCTAATTGCTCCACATCTTCATATTTAAGCTCCAAGTTGTCATACCAACCATTCAACCACACAATTGGCATAATAGCATACTTCGGCATATAATTGCATCAAAATATAGCATAAAATCATCCAAAAGGATTAATTTACAAATATTCAAATAATTTTCAAGAAAGGATCAAGACATATTAAGTTTCATAACATTTATCATTCCTTTATGCATTGATCACCTCCTTGTCGTTTTCTTTTGATGCTGTATGCCATAGGGTTTATTGGAACATGGGAGGGGTAAGATTCATAGGAATCTTAATAGCATAGCATCACATTTATAATGTCACGCTCAAGCAAAGTATTACATGCCATACACTAGCTATCACATACTTTAAACTTCATTCACATGTCATGGAAAGGGAATAACATGCTTCTCATTCATAGCACTCAACATTATATAAGCCAAGGTATTACATGCATGGAGTTATACATCATATAACATTATAATCTCATCCACATCATGGCATAGCAACATAGCATAACATATAATAGTAAATACAATACAAGGTAACATTTAAATAGTAAATGCTAGCTACCTCTTTCAATGCTTATCCTTTTAGTCTTCAAACTCCTCACTTAGCAATTTCTCATTCTCTTTTGATGCCAAACCTATTGGTAGCACAATAGGGCATCACACATTATTATCTCATTCATCATAATTACCCTTAATCCCTTTTTACTTGATTTTTGGGTTATTATTTCTAGACCGGATTCCCTAATTCTCTTGGATAATTTCTACATAATTTTTCATATAGAATTCAAATATCTATTTAGATATATGAAAATCCAATTCCTCCCTATTGATCTTCATTTGGCCAAAACATAAGGGGAATGTTTCCAAAATTTTCACTTTTAATTTTAATGGTTCCAAGCTTTATTTCTTAGTGTTTTCCTTACACCATTTCATCATTTAAATACATTGGAAGCATCAAATTGAATTGAATCCAACTCTAACCCCTATCTCTTTTCTTGGCCAAAACACTATATAAGTTTAGGGGTTGAATTTTCTTTCCAAAACTCAAGCATAACCAATCAATTCCTATCCTTTTTAAATGTTTAATCCATGTTTCAATCTCTTGGCTATTTCTCCTCTATTTTTTAAAAAATTTAGCAGCATTTTCCCTTAAGAATATGGCCATCCAATCAACATTAAAACACCATAAAAACAACCCCACATAAAATCACAAGAAGCATAGAAAGCTTACCTTGATGATTCCTTAAGCTTGAGTGGCCCTTCTCTCTCTAGAATTGGCTTTTCTCTCTCCTAAAATCAAGAGCAATAAGGTCTCCCTTGTGATCCCCTCTTTGGTCGAATTATAAGGGTGTGAGAGGGGGTATTTATAGCAATTCACTTAACTCTTTGCCCTTGAATTTCAACAAAATTACAAGGGTTAGGTGGACAAATCATAGCCCTCCAAAATTCTTCTAAAAATAATAAAAAAATAAAATGAAAACAGGTGGACAAATCTTATGCCTCAAGAATATGATCTTGCCACTTGTCCACATGATGTCATGGTGATGATGTCACATGGTTATGTCATGCCAAGATTAATTAACTTAATCATGGTTAACTTCCTTAATCACCATGATTAATTCCTCTTAACCACCTTCTAGAAAACCCATTTTTTTCATTTTTAATAAAATATTTTCCCTTCCAATTGAGCCAAAAATGGCGTGACATATGGACTATTTGGGCTGGAAAAATTTGCAAAAAAAAAAAAAAGCACTTCCCTAAGTATCTTAACATTGCACAAAGTACTAGTATAGTGCCTGATAAATTTTTTCTGTATCCTGTCTAATTTATTGTCTCAGAAAATTCATCTTAGTATACCATTAACCTTCTCTTAGTATAGGCAAGTTTCATAATTTTTCTCAGAATTTAATTCACTTTGGAAACCTCTAAATTCCATTTCTAGTGAAACTTGCATTCTACTAATGATAATTCCACTTTAAATATTATTAAAGCTAACCTCCTTATCATTTGAAGTCAGGAACAATTTTATAAATTATAATAATCCTCTAAGAAATTTTATCATGTTGTTTTCAGAATTATTGAGGCCTTTACATATTTTAAATAATTAACTTTGCTTACTGTTACTTAGTGTAACCAAAAATTCTTGAAAATATATAAAATTCTATATTTATTTACTTTCCTTTCAATAATTCCTCTAGGGCCTCAATACTGTTCCTTGATCCTTACTTCTATTTTACATAATTTTTTGAGAATTTTTGGCAATTTCTAGCTTGACTTTCCAATCAAATCTTTCTTCAACTGATATTTAAAAAATATCAGTTTGACCACTATCCAGCTTCAGTTCAAAACTTGTATGAACTACGTTCCCTTTACACTAACTGGCCCTTAGTCTATTTTATTTTCCTTATCTTCAGGGTTAAAATTTTCAAGATGTTACGTGAAACATCCTTCTTTAACCATCAGGGTACGCTTTGGAAGCGTTACAGTTCAAGCGATTTACGAATCAAGCCTGTAGATTGAAAATTTGCAATTAGTTCTCAGTTTACTGTTCACTAGTTAAATTCTAGATTTTTGGTCCAACTTCAAAAAATCATAACTAATTCTATAAAAATTGTATTAAGGTAGTCCAAAAAAATCTACTTGAGACTCTTTCAATTCTCTACAAAAGAAAAATATGAAACTGAATTTATCCTTGCCCAATTCATACAGTTTATTCATTAAATTTTACTGTTTATTTAGTCAAAACTGTACGTTCTAGTTTCTTTGTCTTAAATTTGACCAAACATAACTCTTTGCACACACATATCCATTTTAGTTGATCTACCCACTTGCTTTAAAGCTCAGAGTATGTACTTCAACCATACCAAATTTCATGGCTTAATTCTTACATGTGGTAGGTCAAACTGGGACTGAAAGCTGACCGCTCTAGGACCTATGTTTTATCCATTAGACAATTCTTGCTTTAATTCTTTTTATTACTTTGGTATGCATAACTTAGATTTTCTCTTTTCCATTCATTCTTATACATTTCCAATCATGCCATAAATGTTTGAAACCAATACATCATATCATTTCCATTCATACACATAAAACACAATAGGAGAATCATACATTAACCAATTGCTTCATTCATTAACATGAATAATTCTCCACTTTCTTCTCCTTCCATCTCATACTCTCTTTTATGCAATCATTGTCCATCATACTTGACCTAAATGGTTGGTTAGGGAGGGGTGAGATTCGGGGGAATCTCAAACGTACATGGCAAGCTTGGCATTTATAACATGCTTGCAACTTAGCATCTTTATAACACAATGACACGTTTGGAAATCATCATGCATTTATCATAAAACACATAGGCCTGTGGCATATTCCAAACACATTCATAGTCACAACACGAGTTCATAAAATCATATAAATATAGAAACATGTCATACATGCAAGCAAATACCAAGCACATAAGAGTAAGGTAAAGTTTGCTACCTTATGTCTTTAAACTTTCTCTTTATTTCCCCTTACTCCCTTTGCTACCAACCATTAAGGTTGCTTGCTCAACCTTTACCATTCATCTTACTTAATGTCTCATGACCCTAAATGTATCAACGCATCATTTCCATTCATTCATTAGAGCCATCGTAATCAACAACATCTACACTGTTTTCTCTGAACTATATTAACTTCTAACTTTTGAGCTTAATTTACAATCTTTCTAAAATTAATTCTACATGCTATTCCCACACAATTTTGCATGTAGAATCTATTTCCAAGCTCAAAGTAATTAAAATCAAACTCTTATGGAGGAGTATGGTGTGATTAAGAGCATGGTAAAGGAGCCCAAACAAAGAAGTTGGTGAGAACCCACAAGAAAAAAATCCCACGAACCGACAACCAATCTGAATATACGCACCCCAAGAACGTAAACAAAGGTCTGGTGATCCACTTGAACCCTTGAACACGGGAGAACAAAGACCCAAAGTGTTGAAAGACGCCACAAAGTTGATCAAGCCTTGATAAGTCTGTTAGTTCAATGAAGAACCCTAGAGAGAACCCCTCTCAAATCAGAAATTGTAAAATGCAAGTTTTTCATTCAAATTCCAAATCTCCTCCAAAATGAGGGTTACAATATCTTATAGAGGATACATTCAGAAATCTGACCTAAAAAGCATTAAATGCAATCTGGAAAATCAAAATATAATAAATTCATAAGGACTTGATTTAGGTAACTTGGAAACTCAAAAGTCAAATCTGCCAATTAATTATGAATTTTCGCCCAAATGCATTTAATGAAATATAATCAGCATATCAAGCCCAAAATATGATTAATTAGGCCCAAATGAGTCTTCTCATGTGTTGTACTTGATCCAGGCTCCTTAAATTGAAGTGTCCAAGCCCAAGATATGATCAGTAGCTCCATTTTCAGCCCAAATGACATTAGTGACGTCCTCAGCATTTTTATCCAGATTTGATGCTCCAACAAATGCCATTTGCTTTGTTAAGGTGTCTTGCACTAGCCCACTCAAAGCTTCCTTAATTCTTTTAGCTTTTGCTCTTGTGATTGGTCTAGTTGGGATTTGCAATGGATCATTGGAAGTTGAGGAGTTAGCTTGCTGTATCGCATTATTCCCTCTCTCCTGAAAAGCATTCGACCTCGAATCATCACCTGCATTAAAAGGAGATAAATCAGCCACATTGAAAGTAGCACTAACATTATACTCACCAGGTAAATCAATTTTCTATGCATTGTCATTGATTCTTTCAAGCACTTGAAAGCAGTTTTCCATTCATCCCCTTCCCTCATTCTAATTTGATGGTATCCAGATTTCAAATCAATCTTAGAAAAGACAATAGAACCATGCAATTCATCAAGCATATCATCTAATCTAGGAATGGGATGGCGATACTTTACAGTGATGTTATTCACAGCTCTGCAATCAATGCACATCCTCTAAGTTCCATCTTTCTTTGGCACTAAAAGTACCGAAACAACACAAGGACTCAAGCTTTCTCTAACATATCCCCTTGCCATGAGCTCTTCCACTTGTTTTTAAAGTTCCTTTGTCTCTTCTGGATTGCTTCTATAGGCTGGCCTATTAGGAATTGCTGCTCCTGGAATGAAATCAATTTGATGCTCAATTCCTCTAATAGGTGGTAATCCAAGTGGAATCTCTTCTGGGAACACATCATCATATTCCTGCAATAAAGAACTAACAACACTTGGAAAGGAAGAGTTAATGTCATTAGTATCCAAAAAGGATTCCTTGTAAACAAGGAGAAGCAAATGTTGTTCAGCCAAAAAGGCATTCCTCACTTTACTTTCTTTTGCATAAAAACTCAATTTCTTCTTCTCTTTTCTCTCTTCATTTTTTTTCTGAAATTCTTTTTTTGAACTCTCAGCTTTCCTCTCCTTTTCACTCCCATTTCTTTTTGATGTCTCTCTCACATTTTTCATATCACTCTCTTTTTTCATCTTAAGTTGATCCTCATACACTTGCTTTGGGGTCAATGGTACAAGAGTAATGGGTCTGTTGTTCCTTACAAAAGAATATATATTTGTAAGCCCATCTTTCTTTACCTTTCTATCAAATTCCCAAGGTCTTACCAAAAGTATATGTCCAGCATGCATAGGAACAACATCACATAATACTTCATCACAATCCTTCCTAATTGAAAAAGAAACAAGAACTTGCTTATCAACTTTAATTTCCCCACATTCATTCAACCATTGCAGCTTGTATGGTCTAGGGTGTCTAACAGTGGGCAAATTCAATTTCTCAACCATCGTAGTGCTTGCAACATTCGTAATACTCCCACCATTAATTATCAAACTACATACCTTGTTATTAATGAGGCAGTGAGTATGGAAAATATTTTCCCTTTACTCATTCAACTCATCTTCCTTCACTTGACAATTCAAGGCTCTTCTAACTACAAGGTATTCTCCTTCCACAGCATACTCAATCCCATCATAACTAGCATCTTCAAGTAGGGGTATGAAGTCATCACTTTCACTCTCACTTTCAGTCACAACTTCATTATTTTTCAGAATTATCACTCTCTTGTTGGGGCATTGAGAAGCAATATGACCTGTACCCAGACACTTAAAACATTTTATATCCCTATTTCTAGAAGTTTGGGAATCAAATTTACCTTTGCTCTTCGATGAAGCTTCTTCTTTGCCTTTAGTGGTCTCCTTTCAGATAGGTTTTTCTCCTTTCTTCCAATTCTGTTTGAAAGAAGAACTTGATCCAGAATGAAATTTTGAAGCACCTTTACACTTGAGTTGCTTTTCCACCTTAATAGCCATATGCACCATGTCTTCTAGCTCCACATAATAATGCAATTCCACTATGTCAGCTATATCTTTATTCAACCCACTTAAAAATCGAGCCATTGTTGCTTCTCTATCTTCTTGCACATTAGCTCTTATCATGGCCAATTCCATCTCCTTATTGTACTCCTCCACACTCTTAGGACCTTGTGTAAGGGTCTGCGACTTTTGATAAAGCTCTCTAAAATAATGGTTGGGAACAAATCTCTTCCTCATTAGAGCTTTCATTTCTCTCCAAGTTGTTACGGGCCTCTCTCCATTATTTCTCCTATTAATACCCAATTTATCCCCCCAAACAATGGCATAATCAGTGAATTCTATTGCTACCAACTTCACCTTTTTAGCTTCAGAATAATTATGACACTCAAAGATCATTTCTATTTTCTTTTCCCACTCTAAATAGGCTTTAGGATCATTTCTACCTTGGAATGATGGTATCTTCATTTTGATGCTCCCAAGGTTCCCATCTACTCTATCTCTCTCCCTTGGGTTATTTCTCCCATGTCTTCTCCCATACCTATCCCCTCTATGCCTATTCCTTATCAGTTTAACTTCAGATTCATACTCAAATTCATCCTCACTACCATCGACTTTATTATTTTCAGATTCAAAGTCATCCATAGAAACCTCCCTTCACCTTCCATGCCTTCGAGGATTAAGTCGAGCTCTTTGCAGATTTGCAATCCTTTCATCTTGTATATCCATTCTATCCCTTATCTCTCTATAAACCACATTTATCCGTTGAAAACGTTGCTGCATTGCCCTAAGGGTGTCTTCAATATTCATTGGATTTCCACCACCACCGGATGTCCCATCTGCATTAGAGATTGTGACTTCAAGGAAAAATAATTATGTTAGTGAAGTAAAGCTTCTCACAAATTTCCTCACGTGTTTCCCTCAAGAATGACACTCAACACTCGCGTTTCACTCAAACTTGGTGATAGCATACCAAGAAGTATTCAATATGGAGGTCTTGAAGCCCAAGAAATGCTCATCCAATTAGAGGCCCAACCAGCCCTCCAAAGTGCTCAAAGGATTTATAGCTTCAGAATACTTACATGGAGGATGATATGGATTATTGCTTGGACAATTACATGGACAAATGCGGAGCTTGACGTGACATATGGAAGGCCACCCCAAAAGCCACCATGGTATGTGAGTCATTAGAGTGTAAACACTTGGACCTTAAGAAAGACAAGAACGTGTTCTAAGAGCCTAAAAAGAGATTTGAAGCCAATTCCTATGTAATTAAAGGCCCAACACAATTATATGTACCTGGAAGAGTCCATTAGAGCTATAATCTTTTAAACTGGGACCCAAATGCAATGTGTTATGGACCAAAGGAGTTCCAGAACGTGATTCAACCATATTCAAGCCCAAATGAGTGTCTAAAAGGCCCATACATGCTTATGGACGTGAATAGAAATTATGAAGACCCATTTGGAAGGTCCAAGAAGATTCAAGAAGCATCAAGAGTGATCTTATATAATATTAAATAGGATTTTATTTGTTTTAATTAGTTTCCTATTTTATATTGATTGCTTCTTGAAGGCAAAGACTTACTTATTTTGTATTGCATTAATGAGTAGAGAGTCAAATAATATCCTTCTCATTAATGAAGGGGTCCTCCTGCTAGGTAGTGTGTGATCTAGATTATTCTATCTTGACTAGCAAGTTAGAGTATTCTAGAAAGTATTCTGATTTTCCAAATTTTGTTGTATTTTCGCATCTATTTTTTATGCATTTTATTTACTTAGTGTTTTAGGCTCTAAAAACCTATATTGGGCTTTTAGGGCTTAGGTTATCAATTAGGGTTTTCAAGAGTCTTAATCTATAAATAATTCAGTATGTACTCTTTTCAGAGGGGAGATGATTTTGAATAATTAATAAAATGAGAATTTTATTCCTCTTTGTGTGAACCTTGCTTGCATCCTCGTATTCTCGTGAGAATACTCGACAGTATCAAGGGAGTGATCAACCTTGTGGTGTCTTCATGGCTAGGGTTGTAAGAGACAGGTTTTCTTAAGGTCCTACCTCGATCATCCATTCTATTCCTTGTGTTTGGGGTTACAAGAGGCAGGTTCTCTTGGGGTCTCATTCCATTCTTATACTTGATTCTAAGCTAGTCCGTTCGTTTCATCCCCTCATATCAAGTGGTATTAGAGCCTGGTTTGCTAGATTTCAAGTTTTATCTTTTGCTGTTTTAATTTTTTCTTCTTTCTCTGTTGCTTCTATTTCCCTTTCGTTTCTATTCTCCTCATTCTGTCTTCCTCCTTTCTTCCTTATTTCCATTCCTTTTTTTGTTTTTTTTCTTTTCCTTTTCATCTCCTTTCCACTCTTTTGTTTATTTGACTTGCTTTGTTCTTTTGAGTAGCAAAAAAAAAATTCGTGAAAAAAAAGAGAGCTGTTGTGTTGAAACAAAAAGAAAACAAAAAAAAGCAAAAAAAAAAAAGCAAAGAATTGCTAAAAAAAAATTTCAAAAATTGAAAAAAAAGGGAAAGAGTCTCAGATTTTGTAGATTGCAACATAAGAGGCAAGTTTCCTAATTTGAAAGAGCTTCCATTGCAAGTCACAATTAATTTCCTAAATCTTTATACTTGGGTGGTAAGACTCCTACTTTCCTGTTTCTACTTTCCTTTATTTTATCTAGTTTCCTATTTTGAATTCCTTTTCTTTTCATATTGCTTTCCTATTTTCTTTCTTCAAGTTTCCTCCTTTCTTTTGTTTCCTATTCCTTTTCCTTCCTTTTCATACTATTTTTCTAATTTCAGTTCTTTTCTTGCAAGGTACTCACTTTCCTAAAGTTGTCTCAAGGTAGTACCTTTCCTAATTGCTTTGTTTCCTATTTTCCTTTACTTTCACAATCTTATTCTCATTTTGCAATTTCTGCCTCCCTTTTCCACGTTTTTTTTTCCTATCCATTTTTTTTATCATAAACTTCTTCTCTCCTCATTTTCCCCCTCCTTTCATTCCATCCTCACGTTTGGCCTATCCTTCTTCTTTCATCTTTTATCTTTTCCCCTCTTTCACGTAGTTGTTGGCTCTTACAATTTCTGGTTGTGAAGGTTACCGCTTTCTAATATTGTCTCTTGGTTTTTGTTGAGTTTCAATCAAGAATACTACAGGAGACAAGCTTGAGTGGTAAAAGGCAAGAGTGTTTTACTTCAATACAAAAGCCAAAATTTGAGAGAAACACGAGTGACATAAATTGTTTTGAGTGAAACACTTGAGTAGAGTGGTGAGGTCCATTTTTTTCTCTTTGTTTCTAACCTTTTAGGTACCAAATATGTATGGTCATTTGAAGTCCAATCACAACTCCAAGTCTAAAAGAGATCTATATAGAAGATTGCAGGAGTTAAAACAAGGCTCCATAGATGTTGGGGATTATTATCATGAGATGGAGTTAGCAATGACTAGAGCTGGTATAAAAGAGACTCCAGAAGCCACTATAGATCGTTTTATAAGTGGGCTTAATCCTAGATTAGCTCGTGTCGCAGAAATGTGCAGTTTCATGGAGATTAAAGATTTGGTTTCTCTACTTAGCAAGCATGAGCGAGAACTCAAGAGACAAAAATATTCAGAAAGACAATGCTCCTCTTCAAAGAAGAATAATCAAGAGAAAGATGTGTCATCTCCACATCAAATTCAAAGGAGATGGATTCCATTATCTTGAATAATTGTGAAAAAGAAGAGAGTTTGAGCAAAGAAACAAGTGCAATAGAGAACATTGAGTGTTGTGAAAATAATGAGAGTAAAAAGGAGCGTGTTGCTTTGAGTGAAGAGAAACATGGAAAGAATTATGAGAAAAATGAGGTTAAAGGTGATTGCAAGGATATTTCTTTGATTACTAACCATCTTAATCATCCTTTGCCCTGTGTTTCTGGTGTGTTGCAGGTAGTTGATTTGATTCCTAAAGTGCCACCCGATAGATTCTCATTTCATTCAAGCAATGTTGAAAAACGTGCTGCTAGCCTAAATTTTGTTATTCCCAATGACTTGTTGTCTTTAAGATGCCTTAAACTTCTCACATTGAATTGTCATTGTTATATGAATTTTGTTGTTCACAGGTGTTCTTATTACATTCAGATTATGGTTAAGAGGCTTTCTTATTACCTAGATTTTGTTGTTGCTTTAGGTTATTTTGTAAATGCACAAGGGATTCACATAATCATATTTATATTTGGGTGCATGTAAGAAAGAGAAGATTTCTAACCAAAAGCAAGTTTCAACACCTTTCTAAATTAGAGTTTCCAAATATGACTCCGAGTGTTCAAAATTCTTTTCAAGCTCTTAGAAAGACCCATAACTTGCACGATTACTCCACATGGTAATTATTGTATTTATATTATTTTTGAACATTTTCATTTCTTTCCTTTTGATCTAGGTCAAGATTTGGGGACGAATCTTTTTGAAGAGGGAGGGAATGATAGCATACCAAAAAGTGTTTAATATGGAGGTCTTGAAGCCCAAGAAATGCTCATCCAATTAGAGACCCAACCAGCCCTCCAAAGTGCTCAAAGGATTTATAGCTTCAGAATGCTTACATGGAGGATGATATGGATTATTACTTGGACAATGACATGGACACATGAGGAGCTTGACATGACATATGGAAGGCCACCCCAAAAGCCACCATGGCATGTGAGTCATTAGAGTGTAAACACTTGGGCCTTAAGAAAGACAAGAGCGCATTCTAAGAGTCTAAAAGGAGATTTGAAGCCAATTCCTATGTAATTAAAGGCCCAACACAATTATATGTACCTGGAAGAGTCCATTAGAGCTATAATCTTTTAAACTGGGGCCTAAATGCATTGTGTTATGGACCAAAGGAGTTCCAGAACGTGATTCAACCATATTCAAGCCCAAATGAGTGTCTAAAAGGCCCATACATGCTTATGGACGTGAATAGAAATTATGAAGACCCATTTGGAAGGTCCAAGAAGATTCAAGAAGCATCAAGAGTGATCTTATATAATATTAAATAGGATTTTATTTGTTTTAATTAGTTTCCTATTTTACAGTTTCCTATTTTATATTGATTGCTTCTTGAAGGCAAAGACTTACTTATTTTGTATTGCATTAATGAGTAGAGAGTCAAATAATATCCTTCTCATTAATGAAGGGGTCCTCCTGCTAGGTAGTGTGTGATCTAGATTATTTTATCTTGACTAGCAAGTTAGAGTATTCTAGAAAGTATTCTGATTTTCCAAATTTTGTTGTATTTTCGCATCTATTTTTTATGCATTTTATTTACTTAGTGTTTTAGGCTCTAAAAACCTATATTGGGCTTTTAGGGCTTAGGTTATCAATTAGGGTTTTCAAGAGTCTTAATCTATAAATAATTCAGTATGTACTCTTTTCAGAGGGGAGATGATTTTGAATAATTAATAAAATGAGAATTTTATTCCTCTTTGTGTGAACCTTGCTTGCATCCTCGTATTCTCGTGAGAATACTCGACAGTATCAAGGGAGTGATCAACCTTGTGGTGTCTTCATGGCTAGGGTTGTAAGAGACAGGTTTTCTTAAGGTCCTACCTCGATCATCCGTTCTATTCCTTGTGTTTGGGGTTACAAGAGGCAGGTTCTCTTGGGGTCTCATTCCATTCTTATACTTGATTCTAGCCGATCCGTTCGTTACCCCCCCTCATATCACTTGGCTTTTAAATTGAGGTATGTCACTCTTGCCTTTTTCCACTCTGAAATCCCTCTTGAGGCTCTTTAAAAAACTAAGCAATTTAAACAAAGCAATCACAATATGCAGAATCAGCCAACACTTAGGAACTTTGAGAAATCAAGAGTATTGAATATAGACTTCCAAGAAAAATTAGAAATTCAATTGACACAAATATTGCAAAAGCCAAAACAGAATTTGGATATGAAGGTGATTTGCTCAAAACACTTCCAGCACTATAATTTTTTTTGTTTTTTTTTTCTGTTCCTTTTTTTTTTGGGTACTTTTTTTTTCCCTTGTCTTTCAACTTTTTGTTTTGTTTTTTGTTTTCACTAAATAATGCAAAGAAAATGACGAAAATACCATAAACTAAACAGAACAAGCAATCTGAACCCAGAAATTCCAGAAAATGTGTCTTTTTCAAATGGGTATAACATGCCCTAGGAAAGTCAGATTTAGATGAAACCAAAACGAGAAGAAAGAAGGGATTCCAAACTATAAAAATGACCTATTAAACATCACAAAACTCAACAGAAAAGTGAATGAACAAGGACGACAATTTTGGTGACGGACAGAAACGCAGAAGACAAATAGACACAAGAAAAGGCACCAAATGAAGAACGAAAATGAAGGTAAACTAACAGAAAAATATGACCTGAGTTTAGATCCAAGGCTCTGATACCAAGATGGTGAGAACCCACAAGAAAAAAATCCCACGAACCCACAACCAATCTGAATATATGCACCCCAAGAACGTAAACAAAGGTCTGGTGATCCACTTGAACCCTTAAACACGGGAGAACAAAGACCCGAAGTGTTGAAAGACGCACAAGGTTGATCAAGCCTTGATAAGTCTGTTAGTTCAATGAAGAACCCTAGAGAGAACCCCTCTCAAATCAAAAATTGCAAAATGCAAGTTTTTCATTCAAATTCCAAATCTCCTCCAAAATGAGGGTTATAATATCTTATAGAGGATACATTCAGAAATCTGACCTAAAAAGCATTAAATGCAATCTAGAAAATCAAAATATAATAAATTCATAAGGACTTGATTTAGGTAACTTGGAAACTCAAAAGTCAAATCTGCCAATTAATTATGAATTTTCGCTCAAATGCATTTAATGAAATATAATCAGCATATCAAGCCCAAAATATGATTAATTAGGCCCAAATGAGTCTTCTCATGTGTTGTACTTGATCTAGGCTTCTTAAATTGAAGTCTCCAAGCCCAAGATATGATCAGTAGCTCCATTTTCAGGCTAAATGACATTAGTGACGTCCTCAGAATTTTTATCCAGATTTGATGCTCCAACAAATGCCATTTGCTTTGTCAAGGTGTCTTGCACTATCCCACTCAAAGCTTCTTTAATTCTTTTAGCTCTTGCTCTTGTGATTGGTCCAGTTGGGATTTGCAATGGATCATTGGAAGTTGAGGAGTTAGCTTGCTGTATCGCATCAGAAGTCCAACATTCTGAAAGATCCATTACAAGGCATTAGAGGCCCAATAACAAGAGTAAGGACTAAAGCTATGAAGGAGGCCCTAAATTGTCTAATACGAAAGCTAAAAGAGTTGAAGCCCATTTATTTGGAAGAAGCACATTTTAATAAGCCTAAAAGGAGTCCAAAAATGGTGATCACATTGCTAGAAGCCCAACAAGATGATGTACAAGGCCCTTGTGGAGTTCAGATTGAAGAATTCACTTAAAATACCATGTGACAAGCATGTGCCTTTTGGACAAAGATCATAAGTGACGTCCAAGAATCTTTAAGAAGGATCAAGAAGGCATCATTATGAATTGATTATGATTTAAATTCGTTTTTTTTGTCAAGGAGTGTTCTAGAAGATCATGTTTTTATCTACTTTCCTATTTTTAAATAGCAGACTTGTTCTTGAAGTTTAAGTTATTTTTTTTTTTCTATGTAATAAATGGTGCCTCCCATAGTCAAAATAATCATTAATGAGGCGTCATCCTTAGCATTTATGTCTTAAGATGCTGATTCTATAGTGTTCTATTATTGCCTATATAGGCTGTGTTTTTTGTAATTGAATTCAGACTTCGATAAATGAGAATTGAGTTTATTTCTCTTTGTGTGAGCTTTGCTTGCATCCTTGTATTCTTGTGAGAATACTCGACAGTATCAAGGGATTGATCAACCTTGTGGTGTCTTCATGGCTAGGGTTGTAAGAGACAGGTTCTCTTAAGGTCCTACCCTGATCAACCATCCGTTCGTTACTTGATTCTAGCTGGTCCGTACATCCCCCCTATATCAAACTCCTTCCCCATGAACCAGCCTTGACCAAATAGTATGCTTTTAGGGTCCAAAATTTTCATTTCCAATTCCAATGCTTCCAAACTCGTTTTCTCACCTTTATCCCATACAATTTTTCATTTTAAACACATTGAAAGTATCAAAATTATTAAAATCCAATCCTAGCCCTAAGAACTAGCTCTGGTTGAAATGTTGCTCAAGTTACATAATCATGAAATTCAACCAATTTCAATATAAAGCCACTTGATTCTTGTTTCTTTTAAGCCTTTAAACATTATTCTAACATCAATTTCATCTTCCCCTATCCTTAATAACTTTGTGCAGCATGCCCCCTAAGGTAGTGAAAACTACATTAAAATCATTAAAATCCATAACCAAGCCCAACAACAAGGGTAGTGAAAACTACATTAAAACCATAAACATATTTTAGAGCTTGATCTTGTATGGGACACTTTGCCTTTCTCTCTCTAGGATCTATTTTACAAGAGTTTCCCCATAAGTTCCATGGCTTGCACGAAATGGGGAAGGGGATGGGGATATGTATAGAAAACAAAATTGAATATTAGCCATGGATCTTAAAAATATGTGGGATCTTGACTGTTCATTTTGCCTTTTCATCTTGTGGTGACAAGTGTCCTATAACATCATACTTACATAATCTTGATGACATCATGCTTGCATCATCAAGCCATATGTCTTCAATCCAACCATACACACGTCTTTTTACTAGAAATTTCCAATATTATCCATGAATTTTGAATTGTATTTAATTAATTTCTTTGAGTAGGTAGCAAGTCACGAAATTGGGCTCTCTTTTAGGCTCAATGTGGGTCCCACACATGGTTTGGGATGGCTCAAAAAGTTAGCCCACAAACCAAATCACAATCACAAATCATTCCGACTCTTTTTCGGTTACTATTCACTTGTAACATTTTGTAATTTTTCTAGGCTTCAAAAATTCATTTCTCTCCATGATAAATCCCATTTTCATATAATAATATGATGTAAATATTTTTATAATTTTTCTCCACCTCTAGATAATTATTTTGAATTTTTCCCGATTAGGCCTTTATCGGTAAAATTGCAGGAAATAAATTCTCTAAAATTAATTCCTGTATTTCCAAGGGCTGAAACCAATTTTACAAATTCATTCCCACATTTAGATAATTTATCCATATTTTTTCCAAGTTTATTGAAGTCTTTAGCTATTTTAAATAATTATTTTCCTCTAATTTTTCTACTATTTTCCAAAAAACCTCCGTTTTCAGAAAATTCCGTAATAAGCTATTTTATACTATTTTCATCTTTTGGGCCTCAATTGAGATGCTAAAACCTCTAATTTATACCTTACCATTTTTTTAGGAAAATTTCTAGAATTTTCGGGCATAATTTTCATTTTTACCCTTACTAGCATAAAACTTTACAAAATTACAATTTTGCCCTTGGTTTGGCCTAACTTGAAATTCACCTCAATGGGGCCTCCGACATAACCTTTGGCCTATATTTTTTTTTTCTTGTTCTTGGGCCTCGAGACTTCATCCAAGCATCTAACTTCCTCTTTTCTTAGTCCTAGAAAATTTTTTCTTTGTAATTTAGTCCCTGAAAATCCCTCTGTCCTTCTAGGAAATTTCTAGGACCTCTGTCAAAAGGGGTCTAGTAGCCTTCCAGGCTAATTCCAGTAGTTCTAAGCTCAAAATTTGGGATGTGACATTATGCTACAAAACTGATAAGGTAAAAAAGTAACTATTCAAAATGCATTGGTTATGATGAAGATTACACCGATCTCACTAATGAGGAATTTAGGCACTTTTAGGATTGGTCTTATCTATTTGAAATCTACTTTATGTCTTACTTTAAATACAAGTGTAATGTGTGCTGCCCATTGTCACTTTAGCTTTATCAGCTTTTGCTTTTGTTAAGAATTTCTGCTTTTATAGGATTGTATTATTGAGTCTGTAATAATTCAGGTTTATGGTCTAGTCAGTCCAAGAATCTATATAAGGACGCCTTTGGTTTTCTGAGGAGGCATCAAATATTGTAACATTGAGTATTGAATGAAAAAATGTTTTCTCTAACATATCTCTAAACTCTATCTCTATCTAAGAGCTTGTTCTATCTATCTCAAAAATTCAAGTATGCTCTATACTTGCCTCTTATAAGGACCTTATGTATCAGAAAGAATCTGACCATGATCCTATGAGATGATCTGTTTTGATTTAAAAGTCTTTAGTTTGAAATTTTACAGGTTAAAGTCCTAATATGGTTTGTGTGAGGCCGAGAGAGCTAATTGTTAAGACTTTGATACATGGTAATACCTGTAATTCTCTCGACTGAGTCTCAAAGGTTTAAGGAGACTCACCCTCGTGGCTCAAAAAATATTTTCAATAATAGGCTAATAAAGTATATAATTTTGAACAATTTATTTTTAGTCCCTTAAATTTAACATCATTATCCTCACTATCAGAAAATACTGACTAACAATTTCAAAATATAACTCAACATTTAATTGCTGACATATTAATTTTTAATTTAAAATAGGTAAATTAAAAAATATTTAAAATAAAAGTTGATTAAGGATACCATCAAACTTAATTACTTCCTCTAACCGAAATTTCTAACATGATTCTATAGGATTCACTCTTCATTTTTTTAATTAAAATAATAAATGAAAAAATATTCTAAATGGTGACATTTTAATTTTTTATTATCAACTTTTTAAATTATGATATTGAATCTAATATAAAGGTTAACAATAACTCTAATTCTTAAGATAATTATAATTTTTGAAATGTTTAGATATAATTTTTTAAAAATTAATTAGGTAAAATTTTAAAGAAAATTGTTTATTTTATAATTATTAATAATATTAAACCATATAAATTGTTGATGAAAGTAAGATTTCATGTTAAAAATATTTTTGCTAGTTATTTCAATAAGTGCGCTTCCTAAAATAATTTTAACTATTTTTAATTTATAGATTGTAAATTAACAATTAATATGCATTTAAATAATAATTCGTTATTTTAAAATTGCTAAGTCATTAGTTTTCATTAATAAAAGTTCAATGATATTAAGTTTAAAAGATAAAAATATAATTTTTAAATTTAAAAAACCAGACTCATATTTAATGTAAATTCAAAGGATCAAAAGGTCTAAAATTTAAGTGACACGGAGGAAAAATATCTCCCACAGGTCAAAAAGCTTTATCCAAACCAAAAGAATCCAAGAAAAAGTGATAGAAAAAGCGAGCCTCTCTCGTCCCTATGACCACAAGAACAAGCTCCGATCCATAATCAAAGATGGTGGTTTCCTCAATATCTCTGAGCTGCTTTTCGCCATGCTTATACAGCAAGGTTTGTTTGCAATATCAAACAATTTCAGACCATTTTATAATTGAATGTAAATATCATTCTGCATTATTATGTTCCAGTTGAACTACCTGTCCGGTTCGAATGAACCGCCTCGCAATTCTGCGATTTCATCTTTCCGCAATGCAGTCGCTGCCGAAACAGAGACAACCTCCGACGACGATGGACAAAGTAATAAACCAATGAGACTGAAAATGGAGTTTCTGGAACTTTGTCCCTAGATTTTTGGATTGATTTATTATGTTGATGAAACAGATTGGTATTTCATCATGAGTCCAAATTCACATTCCAACAATTCTCTCTCTTTCTGAAATGGTGTGGATTTTGGTAGAAATTTTTGCTGGGTCTCGCTTAGATTAATTTTTAATAAGCGACTTTTCTTTTTGGCAAGATAATAAGCGACTTTTTTGGGAGAACGGATTATAGAGCCCTCATTATTTTAATTTGATTTGTACCCAATAAATTTGTTAACGTTAGATTATTTGACTTAAACATTTTTAAATGAAAATATAGCAGAAAGATGAGTTCAGATTAAGAAAGAAATAGAGTGAAAAAAAAATAATATACACACATTACACACATATAAACTACAAAAAGAGAATCCCGTTCAGGATTTCACCTATACATTACCGCTGTAAAGGAATAACGCCTACAAAAAATTGAAATTAGAAGTTCACTTAATAAAAATAAGATCTTCAGTTAGATTTTATATATCATTTTGAAGTTGTAGGGCACTTACAGAGAAGGCCTCTATTATTGGGACTTGGAACACTGACTGCAACTGTTCTCCCTGCAAATCCACTCAAAGCTGAAGGTATTTATTTACTTTCTTCTTGTTTTTAGATACACGAATTTCTTGCACATTAAAAAATTTAAGTTAGATTGTTTAAATCAAATTTAGACAGTTCATATTACATCAGTCTTTTTTTTTTTTTTCCAATTTGAACGAAAATATAAATCGTTTAGACCTAGTCTAAATGATTCCAATAAAATGTGTACCATGCACATCTGTAAAATCTCATTAAACATATAATTCTGCAGAAATACCAGCGAAGTACAGAGAATTTGTGGACTTTATAGATGGGTATTCTTATATATATCCTCAAGACTGGAAGGTACAAGAAATCATGTTAATTAAATCAATTTATCTCACAAAAATCATATTTGAAATGCACACGATTATAAATCTCTCTTAACAGACTATTAGTGTGAATGATCTCATTCTTTGATTCCTAGGACTTTGACTTCAGAGGGCACGATTCTGCATTTAAAGACAGGTATTTGCAATTGCAAAATGTGAGGGTGAGATTCATACCAACTCAGAAGAAAGATATCCATGATTTAGGTCCAATGGAAGAGGTAATATAATGATTATCAAGTCAAAATTACTGCAAGTCATGCAAATTGAGAAATGAGTTTATAGCTGCAAAGATTACCTTATGAAGCCATCACAATGAAGTTAGAGAGAGATGCAAAGATAAGAGTAGGTCTCACTTCTGTGGGATTTATGATCCTATTTGGTACGAAGCATTGAAAATAAAAAGTAAGGATTATGATTCGGTTTGAGAAAAATCATTAAAGAGTTTTTAGTATGAGTAATTTCTTGTTACATGAAATTAGACAATCTCATTCCCATAGTATTATCTAGTTCCACATATATGGATTTGTTCAATCCCAAGTAACAAGTAATTACTCATACTAAACACTCTTTTAACATATTTTTTCAATCACAAACACAATCCTTATCCCTTATTTTTAACTTTTCATACCAAACGAGACCATATATATATAGAAATGAGACTTATTACTTTATTATTATCTTTTTCTAACTTTCTCTTTTCGAAGTATTCTAGAGAATCAAAATAATTTGGGGGGGGGGGGGGAATCATTCCTTTTAATGCTTGTGATTTGGTACCTCACAAATGTGTACAATAACCGTGAAGCAGGTTGTAACCAATTTGGTGAAGCATGTATATGCTGCCCCCAACCAAAGGCCAACAGTATATGACATGCAAGAGGTTCTCTTCTCATTGGTTTCTTTTCTCAATTATCTGCGTCCCCCCCCCCCCCCCAAAACAAAAAAGAATGGTGAAATCTCGATGATTAGAAGTTATTACAATGCAGAGAACTGTAGATGGGAAAAATTACTACACGTTTGAATACGTTCTCACATCGCCAAATTACTCAAGTGCCTCGTTTGCAACAATAGGCATAGGAAATGGTGAGTAACCTTATCTTCTCAACCTCTACTCCATGAAGGTTATAACTATTGAAATTGATGAAAATGAATTCAGTTTTTATACATAGGTAGTTTACTCCAATGGAATTAGGACAAATGGATTTTTCTATAAATTATTTACTGTATAACTAATTTCATTATTAATATTCTTATTTTCAAGTCTAGAATCCACATGTTCTGATTTGATTTGTCTCATCTCAAGTATATAAATGAAGTCTTTTCTATGATGTTGCCTTCGTAGTAGCATAAATTAGAATATAAATAGTGTATATGATGAGTGCCAGCAAGGTGAATATTGTTTTTGTGAAATGATCGATGGTGTTGATGAATGGCCAACACTATACAGGAAGGTATTACACCTTAATTGTTGGAGCCCTTGAAAGGCGCTGGAGAAGGGTAAGAGATAAGCTTAAAGTGGTTGCAGATTCCTTCAAGATATTAGACATCTGAAATTATATCAGGGTTTCCCTGGTGCATGTTCTAATTTGTTTATAGATTGAATTTAAAATTTATGTAGCACAATATGAACCTTTTTGTCTATCATAGAATGGGAAGATTTTCAAGTTGACCTAGTAATCTGAATTGACAGATTCAAATTTGATTCTAGGTAAAAATTAATAATACCCATTTCTATTTTTAGAAACCAATAATGATGTTTTTGTTGATGTCCTCGTCATTTTCTTCTTGGGGGCATTGTATGGACATTATGCCGGCTTTGATGGCTTTGTTTTTATGGAAAGGTTCCAAAAAATTTACGCCCTACATTAGATCAAATAAAAGTGGATGAATATAAACAATACTTAACATAATTTGTCAACATACAATAATCAGAGAGCATGACCACTCGCATAGCTCAACTCTTCGCATCAACCAACTTTTCAGTACAATACTAACCTGGTTAAGCATACAGAAACAAAGGACATATAGTGCAGAAACTCAAAAGTAGCTCTGAACCATTTAACCACTTTTTTTAATATTTATAATAAACAGAAGAGAGCAAGAAGAAAATCCTACATGAAGTAGCCAGAAGAAGCATTAGTATCCCTTACACTGAAAACA